>NC_133577.1:103902222-103912222 GCF_964106895.1 Numenius arquata
GTGACTGTGCTAGTCAGTTAAAAGGATGTTCAGTTAAACATCTGATATATAAATAAACTGTAGTACACAGACAGTGGGAAAAATGGTGGCTTATAATACAGAGATACATATTTTAGGCAATGCTTGTTTTTTCAGTTGTGGTTAACTTCAGCACAAATGAATTAATCTGATTTCTTAATGCCTTCTCATGCCAGCCGAGTGCACCTGTTCAGACGGAATGCTGGAGGAAGGATGCAGGTTTTCTTTACCTGGCACTCGGGGGGGGTGTGTGTTTGTGTGTGGACAGGGGGAGGTTGCTGGCTCTTCTCTGTAAATAAATCTCACTTGTGATAATTTGCAAAAATCCAGTTGTCAATTTCATTGTAAATCTGTGTTCAAAAATGGCCTTCAGAGACCCACCGTATGAGTGCCCACTTAAAAGTTTCATACTCCAGCTTGAATTCTTCACAACAGAAGTGCTTTCTGTGCTGTGATCCTGACGTCCCATCGCTGCCCTTTTTACCCATTTTTGAACTGTTACTTTACTCACAACTACCAACTTTGCTCCTGAAGGTATTCTAAACAGTAGAATCATAAGATGGCTTTGAAAAGATGATTTTTTTTACCAGGAAAATTCTATTTCTTCTCATCAAAGATGTTGACTTTACTCACTGATGCAGATGTGATACATATTCGTTCCAATTGTGCTAAGATCTGTCCTGTAACTCACAACCGGGAACTCCGTTTTCGTGAAAGGCCTTCCAGCACAAGGTGTTTGAGCATACTTTACATTTTTACACAGAAAACTTGAGTAGATAGTAGTATATTAGACCTACTAATATAGGTACTTTATTTTACAATATTTCAGTAGCAGTGACCTAATTATTGTTTTCATCATATTCATTTACTAACATATTTAAAAAATACGCAGTGGAGTCATTTATGTCTCTGCTTAACTCAAGCTTTGAAAGCTAAATGTTTTAGATAAAGCGAAAAAAAAAAAAACCAACCCTTTACAAATATTCTCTTAGCTTGTCTAATTTTTTGTTCTCACACATTCAGCTATGTCCTTCATATTTGGCATTTTGATTTATTAGGCAATCTTAAGTATTAAAGACTTTTAACATACCAGCGCAAGACTTCAGATGCATTGTGCCTTGTGTCAATGATGAATTAATTCCAGCAGAGCACAAAAGTTACCATTATTTAAGCCTTGCTCCTCACCTCTGCTTTTACATCATAGGCCGGGTTTAAAAGGCTGAAGTTTAGGCTGTGGCGTAGGAAGTGGAACAAGGTGAAGGCGGGAGTGCGCCGGGGTCATGGGATTGAGCGCTGGAGGTCTGGCTGCTCCATGGATCAACCAACATGGGGCACCGTAACACCAGTGTTGGGTTATGGGTCTGGGGGGGGTGTTGGTGTTGCCTTGGTTTGGGGGCTCACCCCGCAGCAGGACGGGAAGCCCCGATGGTTTCTGGAGGTGGTTCGTGATGGTGGCTGCCGACCGCCAGGTCTCCAGCGCAGATGGGCGGGATGCCACGCGCTCTTCACTCTGCAAGAGCGTAAAGGTGGCGTCACACGTAGGGGCACTGGACCGGCTGGCAGCTGGACATCAGCTTCTCGTTGACCTCCACACACGGTGAAGTGCCATGGAGGGCCACCAACCAGTGCAGTCCCACGAAGCGCCACCAACCAGCGCAGGGCCCGCAGCCCCGGGGGCGGGCGGGGCAGGGCCGGCGTGCCTCGCGGCGGGGCGGGGCGGGGCGGGGCGCCGGCCCCGGGGCGCCCCCTGGCGGCGGCTCCATCCCTGCGCACCCGCTGCCGCCTCCCGGCACGGCGGCGGCCGGCGGGGGAGCGGCGGCCCGGGCGGCAGCAGCAGCCGGGGCCTTGGGCGCCAGCGGCACCTGTACCTGGCAGGGCAAAAGGGAGCCCGCCAGCCTGGCGTCCGGTGCACCCTCTCATAAAGTAAAGGAGGTCTAATTGAGCTACGGCTCTCTATCCTGCTATTTGTACAAATAAAAGACCACATCTTGATGCAAAATAAACACAAAAGCACTGTTGTGACTATAACAGGGAGTCATATACTAATTTATATAATAAGTGGTTGTGCACGCTTTATTCAAGATTATGGCTGCAAGAAATGGCATGAATTGCTGGGTGTGTTTAATGCTGGATTATAGCAATTTGAAACATGTCAAACACATGGCTAATGCCTCATGCTTCACTCATTCTTGCGTAAACCTGCATAGCCACCATCCATTATACCCTTGGTAACAACACAATTCTGCAAGTAAATATTGTTACACTAAGTAACCTTTCAATTCAAGTTGTTTAGGAAGAGAAAATGCAATCTTGTGCAGTCAGTTCCAGTGTCAGTTTAATGTTTCAAAAGGGAAGTGGTGTAGAGAATAAGTATCTGTACAGTGAGTCGCCGGCTTAAAACACACGCGTGCACGCACGCGCACAGAAAATGTACAATCAACTGCCTGGGAGAAAAGTAAAACTGTAGCTTCTAACTTCACCTGACCAGTATTTCTTTTTTGGTGTGGGTGATTGCCTGTGTATCGTGGCAGAATTAGGCATTCAACCTGCAGCGCAACCACACGCTAAAATAATCCACAATTTCATTCTGTCTTGCAGAGAGCAGCAAATAGTTTCCCCATACCTTTGTTTAAAATACCTGGTAGCAACGGTTATATCTCACCTTTGGCAACAAGAGTTTGGGAATCACAGCAGAAGTAGGTGCTGGTGAACGTGCGTCTCTGTGAATGTGGGTGTGTGTGTGCGTGCGTGCGTGCCTGTGTAGGCATGCTCATGTCTGACAGCGAGTGTGACAGCAAGAGAAAAAAGAGAAGGATTAGGAAGTGTGAGTGTGTATAAATGTGTGTAAATGGGGACCTGTATGTTTTTTCTTGTCCTATTTGAAATACTAAACTTTCAGCCCTAGTATCTGGTGGTCATTGTATTTCCTTTGTATTTATTTATGATTATTGTGCTAACAACCTGCACTACTGTTGTTAAAGCAAGGAAAAAAGTGTGTTAGTTTGCTTAGTGAGATGTTGCAGGTTCAAATTATTCCACGACCAATAACTGAAATTACTGATACATAGGTATCAGAAATGATCCTTATTTATATGTTTTCAGTGCTTTAATTTGTGAGGGTTTAGAATTGATAGTACATACACACGTATGTGTATAGATACACAGGCATCCATGTGTGTGTATGCAAGAGAAAAGAAGGGAAAAGAGAGATTTTGTGCTCTTGCTTTTTCCAGGAGCCCTTTCTTAGTTGCCGGCAGTGGGAAGGGGCTGTGGACAACTAACACGGAGCATTACTCAAGCCAAAGTTTCAGCATTGTTTTTAAAAATACCCTTTTATAACTAGAAAAAACCTTTTATTTTTAACATAAAATTGTAGGGTCTCTTTCTTCTTCATATACTTAAGTATTTCTTCCGCTTCACTTCCAAATAAATTACCCTTTCTAGTATTGATACTCTATAGTTTCATTCTCTCTGTACACAGCTGTTGGGTCAGGTTTGTTATTTTCTATTGCCAGAGTACTGTTACTGGTCATGTTATGTTAAAGCCGATTCTGCTGGCTCACAGACACTTTAACTTAAAATGCAGAGCCCGAACTACACTCTGGGGCTTTGCAAGGATACAAAATCCACAAGACATAAACCCCTTTGGTTAATATGAACTGGAAGATGTTTAACCCTTCTCTGCTAATTGTAATGAAAGAGTCAGAGAGATGTGAAAACAGGGGGGCCAATGTATTTATTTATTAAATTTCTGAGTGTTTTCTAATGTTTTGATTATCTAACATTTACACCCCTTTGCCCTTTTAATGCGCTTGGCTAAATGTACCACTGTTATTGTCTAACGTTCGAATTTGTAAAAGATGAACCTGTCTGTTGGTTAAATCTTTGTTTGACTTAAAGAGGATTAATGTTTGAATTTCCCGAATTTCCAAATCCTTGTAACGATACAGTTGATGAAGTGTTTTAAATAGATTTCCACTCTGATATACATGTCTTTTTATTGAAAGTAAATATTGTAAAAATCGGAAAGGGCTGCCTGCTCCCACAGTTGTGGCATACCCGCATTAGAATTTTCATATAACTACTAAGGGCAATCAGACCCTTTTCTCTGAATATTTTAAACATTGTACATGTAAAATTTATGCCTAATTTGAATACTTATTAGCTGCCTAATCTCAGAAAAGAGTATTAGCTTTGTTTTTGCCTTGTAAAATTCATCACTGCGTGTATCACATTTTCCATTTCTATTATTTTTCTTCGCTGATGTTTGTAAGAGTGTTTAAGAAGGGCTGTTTGTTCATAAACACATCTGGTGCTGCTGTTGTTTACTGGGCTATAACAGCTGCCCTCCTTTATGCTAACTGTGTTAGTGTTTGGGTTTTTTGCATCCTGTTTATTTTTGACCAGACCATCTTTAAATAACTCATCTTTAGTATTTTAACTTTTTTCACACAACATAACACTTTCACTTTATCTTGTCGGCGCTTGTTTGTGTTAATTCTTAAAGTGTTTTGATTAATATCCCATGCATGTACTTAAAGTTGTAATGATCCTTTTCCTGGCTTTTTTTTTTTTTTTTTTCTTTTTTTTTTTTCAGAGAAAGGCTATTGCTCATACTTTGCAAGGGAACAAATAACTAAGTTCAATAATTAGGCTAAGCAGCAAGCTTTATTTCTTTTCCTGAGTTTGCTTACACATCCCTCTCCCTTCAGAGGTGTCTTTTAAAGTCACAGCTCAGCCAGGTTGTTGTGGGGACTCTTTCAGTACGTCGGGACTGAGGGTGAAGGAAAGTGAGGTCCATTCTGACCCCGTGAGAGCAGGAGAGGATTTTGGTGGCTCTGAGAAGAGACGTTGACCTTTCCATATTACAGATACAAAATGCGCCTTGAAATTCTGGTTTGTAAGGGCACGTTGGTTCTTTATTTACTGCAAAGATTTCAACTGATCTTGGCAGGACATCTCATTGCTATCCTGAAAGTACAGTATATTTATGCAGTGAAAATGATAAAACATTTATTACTGTAGAGAAGGTAATATGCATAATTTATGCTGTTTTTAGCACAATCATTAGTGATATTCTTGATAGATTTTATTTCCAGCTTTCATATCTAATACATGCCTGGAAAATTAATTTTATATCTTTCATTTATTTGCCTATGTTAAAATTGAGTTTTAAGTCATCTTCAAGTGAACAGTTTGATTGCTGCTCATGCATAAGCTTAATTACTTCCCAGGAAGGACAGTATTAAATGTTTTAAATGTCAGAAAAATAAATGAATATCAGCCGTTTGATTAAAAAAATAGGCAATATCTGACGTGTTTGCAGCAGGAGCTTTTTCTTAAAATGCCTCCGAGGCAAAATTTTATTTAGTCACAAAAAAGGAGAAGCCCATTATACTATTTATCATTGGTTGATACCATATGATTTGTAACACCCTTACAAAATTTTAATTTTGTATGATTAGCTGTGCATCATTAAACAACAGCCTTGCATAAGATATGCTGTAAAATTCTGACAGAATCAAGATAGTGAATATTTTAAATAAGGCTGTATAGTCATCCATGGTTGTCAAAGCTAGATAATAGGAAATATAGAGCAGTGTGTGAAATCGTGCCTTCATTTAAACTGGTTTTATAGGTAGACTTTAAAATGTAGTCGTTCATAAATGCTATTGACCATGCTGCGTGCATGGTGTGTTATTTTGGCCGTTAAATGTAAGCACACAAAGATTGCTTATAGAAACCATAATTCCGGTGATTAGTATCTGTATGAAAGCAGAGTTTGCATCGCATTTCTTGGTAAACGGCTCCGCGAGGCTTTTTTCTTCTTCTAAAGATGCTGTCTGTGTAATTGGCAGAGAGGGACATCTTGATAATGGAAGTGTGAAGGTGTAACGCGTGTGTTAATTGATACTTCTTAATCACTTTTAGGTATTAAGTCATGATGCAGGAATCTGCGACAGAGACAATAAGCAACAGTTCAATGAATCAAAATGGAATGAGCACTCTAAGCAGCCAATTAGATGCTGGCAGCAGAGATGGAAGATCAAGTGGTGACACGAGCACTGAAGTAAGCACAGTAGAACTGCTGCATCTGCAACAACAGCAGGTAAGTTTGTTTTGCTTCCTGTTTGTTTTTAAACAAATAACGGGCTGTTTTCCGAGGGGCACCCTTCCGCAGACCCTCTGTGCGTGCTGAATGTGAAGTGTCGTGCAAGTGAAGAGCGTGGGGCATTATTTGTTGTTGTTTTTTTGTGCACGTTAATGCTGAAATGCCAGGGTCCCGTTTTTGTGGCAGCACCGTCTTGCTGACACCGCTGCACACTGTTGCGCTCGCCTGGTGATTAAAATCCCGCGGCGTATTTATAAAAGTTGTGCCGAAGCCTTGCAGTGCATGTTTTCAGAATCTGTTAGTTTACTGTGCGATTCGGTCGCGTAGGACGTGATGCAGAGCTTTCCACCAGAGGGCCACATTACTTGAGACTTCGCTTCGCTTGCGATGAGTTGTTCCAAAGTCGGAGCTGGGGTGAAGGGACCAGAGTGACTTCTCACAATAAAGATGCTTTGCTGTCGTAGGTGTAAATAAAAAATGCTGGTTAGTTCAGAACCACTGAAACAAAAAAGAGCATGTGCCTATGTGTGCGTGAGTGTAATTTGGATGTGTGATTTTCAAAATATGGGAAAAGAGAGAAGCAGCTTTTCTGTAGGTATGTTTCCATTCTCACTTTTAAAACATTGTTTTAAGTTTGTCTGTTTGTTTTCTCAACGAGTTAATGGAGAACTGCTTTTATGTTTGAAACTGTGAAATTAAACCATTGTCTGACTGCTGACCCCATCTAATTATGAGATGCAATCAATTAATTTTTGTCACTGTAAGATTTCTGTTCCTTTTAAAACCTGCACAAACATAATTCCTTCTCCTTTGCTTACCTAAAGAGTTGCCTCCACATAAGGGGATGCAGATTGTATTAATGCAGTGAAGCCCAAATGGTTTTGTTTGGTAAACAATTGGGGTCTGATCCTGCAGGGTGCCAGTACCTGCTCTGAACTCTTCAAAGTCTTCTGTGTCTGGTCCTCTCATCTGCTGAGGCCACTCAGCACCTTTGGAGTTCAAACCCTTCATTTCTAAATACTGAGGTTTTTTATTACAACGTCAGGTATTGCATTAATGGAAGGGAAGTTGTCTACTGTAAGATAAAATATTATAAAAATCCTGTTTTATAGAAACATGTTTTAACATGATAGATAAATTGCATGTGTACGGGCCTCTGAAATAACAGGTCATAATAGCTCTTAAAATTGAATCATTCTTAGTGCTGAATTAAGCAGTGTACACTAGCTACATTTATAGTTAAATATTTTAAATGGTGACAGAAAATGTGGAAGAATTAAATAGTTGTAGATTGAAATATGAGAAGTTGTTAAGGCTTAAATCTGTGCCTTGCTTCAAATTCAAGTGTATTCTGTTTTAACAATTGAGCACTTACAGTATTACAGTCTGAGGAAATATAGGTTTCGGTGTCTTCATTAAGTTCTTAGCAAGCTATATATATGCCTATATATATATACACAGTATTATCTATATATGTACGCTGTGTATATATACTATTTTCATATAAAATTTTATCTATATATATACACACATACCTATATAAATTTAATATTGTTTTCATTGAAAAGCATGCCGTCACCTTTATTCAGGTGTTCAGATTACAGCAGCATTTAAAAATCTGTATTGAGAGAGAGTGTATTTAATTGGTGAAAATGTTGAGAAAACTAAATTTAAGGGCAACACTTTAAAACACAAAAATACCAACAGAATAATGTGGCACTTACATGTTTCTCACAGCAGCAGTCCTAGGCATTTGTAGCCAATTTGTCCATACAGTCACAGATTCCAGTAGATAGCATTTGCAAAGACCACAGAGAATAACAACTGAAGATGAAAATATCCAGTTGAGTACTAATAACAGACAGGTTCTGAGGGGACAGGCTTAGAAGTGACAATCTTTTCTTCAAAACTGTGATTAGATCTTAAATAAGCAGACAGGCAAAGTAAAACCGTGGGTACAGTTAATAGGACTCAAGAGGCATTTTATGGTAGGGTCTGCACCATAGGATTTAAATACAACTTGAGTTAGGCATATAAATCCTTCTATAAAATATGTTGATGTGAAACATAAACACTAGTAAACATGCAGTAGGATGTCCTTTAGATAATGGTCGTAGCTTTATGCTACTTTTGCTTTTCTACCTCTTTTTCAATTTCTTTTTTTTTTTTTTTTTTGTTTTTTTCTGTTTTTGACCAGATGCCTTTTGAAATACGATTTAAGAGGAAAATGATGGCTGGTTTTATTATTGTCACTGTAGTAACTCTCTAAAATGTAATTTTTAATATGCGAGTTGCCTAACAAACTTTGACAAGTAGAAAACCAGAGCAAACCCCATTGTACCTGCAGTTATTATTCTTAAGATTTTTTTATGGTTTAAATATGTGCAAAAAATAATGGACTGATGTCATAGTTTAACATTCCAGTTTTGGCTTCTCTGAGTCATTTTATTAGGGGCCTTCAAATAAACAAATCAACTTCGTTATAGCTTTTTCTAGAGGAAGCAAGTAAATGATTGCTGGTTTTAATAAATTTCATTCAGCTGGGCAACTACATAAAGTGATGCTAAGTGATGCTTGAGAATAGCTATATCAGCTGAGTAAAATCACAAAATAACTTTTCACTGTCACATGAATTTGTACTGGGGAAAGTTAAACATGAGAAATTTTAGACTGTACAAAGAGCAGCTAGGCTAAGTTAAAAATTGTTACATATGATCTACATCTTGTTCAGTCATTATGATCACAAATTGGTGGATTTGTAGAAAATAAATAAGCTAAAATAATAGCCTTTATTAGTTTCTTATAAGCAATTATATGGAGTTTGGACAGTCCTGTTACTGACTTGATGAACTATGTTGTTGTGATCTTTATATAGAAATGAGAAGTTTGACTTAAATCAGGGAGTTATTCCTCATCCATGTATCAAGAGAGAATGACAGTATTCTATAATATATTGTAATATATACTTGGTGATAAATGGATTGGGTGCTGTCACAAGTCATCAGGTCGGCTTTGAAGATGTATGACTAGAACGTAAGCAACTTTTTATCTTACTGTCGATATTTATCAATTTATAAATATTGCTAAAGTGAATGTAGATTTTTATTACTAAAATATGATGTAAAATGTAATCTGCTCAGACTTGTTTCTTATGGGTTTTTTGGCTTATGACAAGACATTCCTTCTCTCATATATATACATTTGTACACTTCTGAGGTTTTCACTTTCATTTTTTTTTTCTTGTCTGTTGAAATCAGTGTTTGATACTAGAATTTATAATATATGGAAAAAGCATATCCTTGATTAAATACATTGACAGATTATTCTGCATTAGATGTAGAATTTTATTTTGATATTAAGTTTGTAGAATTAATTGTTTGTGTCACTAAGGTCAAAATAGTTGCTAAAAAACCATGATTGCTTTACAGGGTAGATTTGAGCTTGCATTTTGAGTATTCATTAAGTCAGTTCTACCAAGATAATCTTTTTAAATGTTTTATGTGAATTTATTGGTAAGAAGCTGTATCAGTTGACTAGGTTTAAAATTATTTTTCCAAAGTAGTTTTATTTTTTTAGCATATCACCACTAGCATTTCAGTAATGCAAAATAAAAATAATATTTACAAAAGCTAAAACGTGATGCTAGCATTCAGCTTATATTCATGGTGTAGAAATAGAAGTTTTGCTTGCTTACATGTTTCGTCTTTGTGATTTTTTATAAAGGAGGAAAATAACAGGTTTTTGTTTGGTTATTATGTGAAGTCTTAAATTAGGCATTAACAAAACACGTTTCTATATGTTGGACTAGTTCTCTACTAAACTACTAGAAACTTGCGTTTTTACTCCTTGAAAGAGCAAATTAATTTTCTC
>NC_133577.1:103917222-103949722 GCF_964106895.1 Numenius arquata
GATAAACGCTATAGTTGTATCTGAGGAGGTTCTCTTTGCCTGTGAGAAGCACTTCTCCCTTTCAGTCAAGTGAAAGAAAGATATGAATAACCTTAGCCAAAACAGAAACACTGGACAGGAACATCAGAAGTGCCAAAAGATTGAGGTTATTGAAAATAATTTGATTTAAATGTAATCTTTGAGGACAAACTGAAGATAGGGTGACCAAAAAGTATATTAAAGGAAGCTGGAGTACAGCTGAACTTTGTGTGAAGCTGCGTAGTGGGAAAGCTCATAGTAATGAGAAAGAAGTACCAACATCTAGCTTGAACAGTGGAGCTTCTCTGAAGTTAAAGGCAACATAACATATAACACCAGTATACCAATATAGCGGAAATCCATGACCAGGAGACGCCATATAATCAATGCATTGAAAGAAGATGAGGTATATAAAGTGACAGGAAATAAAAATACTCCCTAACCAAAGACATGTATATTTACAAACATGTATGCTTTTGTCTGAAATATTAAATAGATTCCAGTGTGAATTCAATTTGGTTAAGTGGAAAGAAAGGAGAAATAATTATTTTAAATCTATGGCTTTTGTGTCAGAATGACAGCAGTCACACCTGACAGCTGTTTGGTACAAGAGGTATTTCTGCCTTATTTCATTTATTTATTTCCATAAATAATTGTTTCTATCTGCATACTGAGTGCATTCAGCATGATTTGTTTTTTCTTTTTCTGTAGGGATCTCAGAGCAGAAAGAAGCAGGACTTGTATATATGTAAATATCTAAAGAGGGCCCTGCTAAGTATGTAACTAATTTTAGGAAATATACTAGGTCACCGATTCTGCATAGTGGACATCAAACTAATCTACAAAGAAACAGTTGGTTGTATTAAAAATGTAAAATATCGTGCAGTTTGCCAGTCAGTCAAAGAAACAAATGCCCTGTACAGCCTCTCCAACAAAACAGCTCAAATGTTTTAAGCAATCAGAAGACAATCTGAAGATCTTTTTGAAGCTAAGTGTGGTTTGCAGGACTTAGACTGGGCAGCTTCTCTTTGTAAGAGAATCTGAATGGGTGGATTTTACATCTCTGAGTGTGCCTATTAGACTCAAAATTCCTTTGTAGTCACTTTGCATTACTTTGTGTAGAGCCTTTGCAGCCATGGGCTGTTTAAGCCTGAACAGAATATTTATTATTATATTGTCTAGTATGAAGTGTTTATATATTGTTATTTATGATAATTCAACCTTGATGTTGGATTTAGAGATTAATTAGCAAAACTAATGTGATCTGTCTTTCAGGGATAGTAGTAATAAAGCAGCCTGGAGTAGGCTGCTTCCAATAAGAGGCCATAGATGCTTCTATTACTGACCTCTAAATTACTATTTGTTTTATTAATTTGAGGATTTATTTTAAATCTGTAAACTGATTATCTCTTCTTGTTCCCAGTACATCCTCCCACCTGCTGGCTTTGGCTCTTCTTCCATGGGATCTCCTTTCCCTCATTCTTTCCGCTGGCTTTTTATCTGTCATTGTTGGCTCCGTCTCTTTATCCTACCCTCCGCATTGTGTTCCTTTCACCTTTACCCTTTCTCATCTGTCTCTCTTGGCCACACAAACTTCTGCTTCTATGTATTTTTCTCTATCGAGCTTGATGCCTGTGCATACCAATCTCTTAGTCGCTTTTATTTAGCAAAGTTAGTGTCTCTGTGGCTGTTGTAGTTTATATAGGAGGTCTTTCGAGAAACTGGGTGTTTTAATCTCAGAATAGTGTGTAATCATGTACCAAATACTTGGAAATGCAGTTTTAAGAGACAGAATTAGCATGCAGTCCCATCCCAATGAAGTTCTTACCAGCTTCATTCCAAAGATGCGTCTAGCTAAATTGTAGATAGTTAGCAAATTATTTTTATAAAGACCAAATGTTACCTCTGGGATCTCTAATATTAAACTGTGCCTGAGAAGTCCAGGGCTGGAAGCAAGCATGACTTGCTACCTAAATCCAAGGACCTCAGCAGCATGTCGTCTCCCATCAAAATGGGTTTGTGTCTGCTCAAAAAGAAAGACTGCATAAGGTTGCAGTGGCAATATTAAGTCATTTTCAGCAAGAACTTCAACATGAAAACTCTGGAAATAGACTGAGCCGAGGAAGAAATTCACTTTTAGCCTTAAGATTTAGGTTGTGATATAAAGCCTGTCTTCTCCCTTGGGTTGCCTAGAAGGGATACAGTCTTAGTCAAATGAAGAAGCTTCCTTGAGAAGCTGGTTTAACTGAGCTAACTTTAAACTAGCTTGTGTGTGTGCTGTTAGCGTTGTTATCTGTAGCATTGCAGAGAACAGTAAAATCTCAGCTGCCTGAATATTTACCCAGATCCTTCGAGTTTTGTGGTTTGCCCTGAGCTATGTCTGTCACAACAGGCAGCACCCACTAACCTAGTTAAAACTTGGCTCATGTATTTCTGTCTGCTTGTGCTGCAGTCACAGTGATGGGTGCCACGTAGGTGCATTCCCTGATCTGGGAAGGTTACAGTTACTAATTTCTTCTGTGCTGTGTTTTGGTGTGCAGTTCCCTATATGCACCTGATCATAATTGTTAAAATTGTTAGGTCTTTAGGATGCTATTGTAACATACAACGTGTCTATTGTAACGTATATATGACATCTATGCATATGTGTAGGACATAAGTATATATAATTTTAGAATGTGCTACTTTTATAAATGAAAACTGAACAATTTAACTTTATTTATGTTTGTCAAGATATACAGAATGATTCCAGGAGAATCCATGTAGTTTTTGTTTGTTGCTTTCTTTAGGCTGTATGATCTTTTTATACACTTATATTCTTAAGGTTCATCAGCTGCTTCTCTCCAGGCTGTGCAGGAATCAAACTGTACTGCCAGTTTTCACATGGAAAAGCCTTCACACTGTAAAGTAATTTGTCATCTCAGAGTACTCGTTCTTTGAAATTCTTTTATCAAAATGAAAAGAGGAAGGAAAGATTGCTCTTCCCTGTATGTCGTATCTCCAGGTATCCTATAAATAATAAACTTAGTGTTTTGTTTTATTAATCCTTTTAACTGTATCCTAAAATACAGAAAATGATAGCAAAACTCTCCAGTACGTAAGAGGGCTTTCCTTTCACAAATTATTCTTGCAGATGCAGCATCAGTCCATCCTTTGGTGCACTCCAGACCTGTGCGTCTTACTAATTTTTGTACAGCAGACCTCCTACAAGCCTCAGAAACTGGGGGGGTGTGCATCTAAAAGTTGCACGTCGTGGGTAATTTTATGTTTTCGCTCCTTCGTTCTTCTATAGAATGTTCTGTGGAATCTTGTGTTGATCTTTGAGGCTTTGCTATCAGTTTCCTCAGGAGAAATGACAAAGAACAGCCTACCTTCTTTTTCTCTTAAATCATAAGGAACCCATCTGGTCCCAGACTTCAAGATTTGACTGCGCAACTAAATAAAGTTAGCAATAGAATCTGTGATCTGTTATAGACAGCACTAATGTGAGCAAAGTTCTTTTGTTTGTGCATCTGAGATACAAGATACACTGAACCTGCTTATGGAAATTATCCTTATTTCAGACAGGATTGTTTCTAATAGTCTTTCATCACAGTTAGTCCTGCTTTAGGACAATAACGGTCCAAAACCCAAAATAAATCACAGAAAGCAAAGTGCATATAACATGAAAAATGTGTCAGGGTTTCTATGAAACACTGCCTTGTACAAGATGCTACTTGTCTGGTTTATAGTGAACTTAGAAAGGAGTAGGAACCCCAGTATGCTTGAGCTGTTATTTCAGTGAAGAGAAACACAGTTTGAATGCAATTATCTGATGTTGTAATGCAGAGATCTTATATGTGAGTGTGTGTATTTCTCCTAAATCAGAACATCTCCCAGATACTTCCAGATGTGGAGAACCTAACAGATTAGGAAACAGAAATCCTTTGGAAGTAGGAAGGTATTTCCTACCAGCCCCTTTCATAACAGAAAAACTTTTCCAGCATCCTGAATACATATGTGTTCACTTTCTGTCTTTTGTGACATGACAACAATCATGTTAGGAAATTGTCATCACAGCCTGAAATGTAGAGCAGATCCTATGCAAGATTTGCTGCTCTTTACTGCCTTCATAGACTGGACTCGCAGGGGAGTGGATGATGCTTCAGAAGCGAGCATAGCTCCAGCTGAGGAGGTGAATATCATCTTCTTAATCTGTATCCTTGGAGTAATTGATGTGCAGTAAATGCATCATTAATATTATTTGTGTGAAGTTTAAGTATTTTTTTAATCATGTCTGAAGTATTTCTCAGAAATCCTAAGAAAATTGCAACGTTTGTGGATTTAATGGAAATTCGAACAGTGCACATAAATAATAGGCAAGACTTCACGAAACAGTTGCTTTTGGGATTCATAGCATTTGGCAAACAGGTACAGTTGTGTCATTGTTTGTGAGAACATCAGTGAAAATGGTAGAATTTATTTAAATTCATTAATGGGATACACAAAAAAACATTTTTGTCCTTTTAGAAATGTTTAACATTAACCTTTATCCATTTGCAGTCTTACATGTTTCTCAAAGTTTTCCTGAGGTTATACATGAATTAGAAACATGCTACCATAGTCACAGATGTCTTTTGAAGTTTCAAAGACATAACAAACTTAGAAATGTTAAATGAAATCTGTCCTACAGAATACATTCTAAAGCATTGACTTAACACAGAAAACCAAGGAAAATGGGTAAGTTGATGCATTATTTTATTGCCCTCTACTTTGTATGAGTCCTTAAAATTCTGTTAAATCACTCAAACATGATAGTTACTAAAAGGTGTGCTCTGGTAAATATGAAAGTGAAGAGGAAAGATGGCTATGTCAAATGTCCTTATGGGTTTCAATGGCAATCAATATTTTCTTAAATACGTTTTAGTGGGTAAATGCATCATGAAAGTTAGAGCTATTAAATTATTTGCTAAATTATCTGTGGAGGAAGAATAGTGTTCCTGTATTCAAAAGCAAAAGAGAAGGCAGCAATGTCTTATTGGAAAGGACAGGGAGCTATGAATTATACTGGGGGCTCAAGGAAGCAGAGACCAGAGAAGGAAGATGAATTGCGGAGTGGGAACTGAAGGTCTCTGGAGCCTCTGGGACAGAAGAAACTTAGGTTAGGAACATCCATGCTGCTTGTAAGCAGAGCAGCCTTTGTGGCCTGCGATGTATCCAAGGCAGTCCTTCCTGCAGATGGCTTCTTGGCTCTCTCCCGCATTAACTGACATTCCCTGTCAAATGAATATCCCCACCTCTTTGCAGCCCCCTCTCTGTCCTTTCCTCTTGAACCCACTGTTTTTACAGCCCCAGCTTCCCCGTTCACAGCCTTGATGCCTGTTGATGCTTGTCCTTTTCTCTTGGCCGCCTCTGACCACTGGTGTCTGTCCTTGCCCACTGCAGCTGCTGGGCGCTTCACACAAGGGGAAAGCACCTTGATTTTTGGCACGATACAGATAATTGCACTTACTGAATTCTCTGAAAAAAATGCTGTGCTAATATGCCTGACTTCCCTACTACTCTCAGTGAAACAAAGGAGAGCAAGTGAGCGTATGAGGGTGAGAACAAAATTGTACTTGCTCAAATTTAGTCATAATGCCCAGTCTAAACTCTCTGACTGTTAAAATCCCAGTCCATCAACATTAACAACATAAAATATAGATTAGGAAGCATATTCTGTGTGATTTCTGCTGTGGTAGAACTCTGAGAAATGCAAAATAAACAAAGCCAAATTTTATCAAGTCCAGAAAAGTATACAGAATGCAAAATTTTAATCTGTGTGTTATTTGAGCTCTGTGATACAGATTACATGAAGTACTTGCATGAGAAAGTATGAACAATGCTCTCAGATCTTAAAAATTGCATAATTCATTTCTCTAAGAGTCCAATTATGGAGTAACATTGTACAAAATGACAGTAAAAATATATTTAAGATAAATACCTTGGCACTATGGATTTTTTTTGCGTTTGGCCAGTAATCTCTATGCTTAGAGTTGGGTAGCTAATGTCAGCTAACACTAAATATTACAACTCATTTGTGACTGTGCCATACAGAAGAAACAGTAGGAGATGCATAGCAGTAGAAACAAGAAAAACATAAATTTAACACAATAAATTTACACTGAAAGTGCTTTAGGGAGCAAGCCTACTTAATTGAAGAGGACATAAGCACATGTTTATCTGCTGTGTTTAATAGAGAATGTGTAGCACATTCCTAAAAATAAGCATATACTTAAAGAGCTTAACTGACGCAAAGGTAATAACTTAACAGGAGTCATGGAATAAAAGCCTGTGTATTTCTGAAATATATAATTTAAGGATACCGTTTTACAGTCATAAAAAGTACAAACTCATACTTAAGACAAATATTATGTTTAACATGTAGCATTGCTGCTGTGAATTTCCAAGTGATACAGTTAACTTCTTTCAATTTTCTGCCTTCATCCTTTTGTCCTTAATTATACAAATAGTTTATTTAAGGACTACAAGACTTAGCAGTAAGTAAGTAAACTCATTGGTAAGGTTTGTAAAGTATTGCACCATGTACATTTTTCTGTGTTACAGAAGTAGAATGAGTTAAAACATGACCAATCAATGCCACTATTTCTTTCAAGATGTAACCGTCAACATATTTTAGGTTTTACATATCCAAACTTCAAGATGAGTTGGATCCAAAGTAGTACTGAGGGAAGAAAAAATGTAACTTTAAAATCCCAATTTAAGTTATTTACAATGGAATGGATTTCTTTTGCGTAGTCCAGCTTAAATTTAACATTAAAGTATGAAAATACTTACATAGGTCTAAAATTGCTGCAGCCTTTTATAAGAATTTAAATAGATGAAACAGACCTGTTGCATCAGTGAATTCTCTTCAGATTTCAATGAAGCAAAGACTTCTGTTTTTTTTTCAATTGCTGTCAGTATCAAAGGAAGATATGCGAAATTTCGGAGTCTAGTCATTCTTTGTAAAAATGTTGCTGTGTCATCCATTTAAGTGTCTGTCATTAAAACATTTTTAATTAGAGCAAATGCTAGTACTTACCTGGTTTTTATTGCAGAAATATGTTTCTGCTGCAAAGGAACATGTTTCTGTTGTCTCTCAATGGACATGCTAGTTCAAGGCTGAAAAATCCAACAGGAATTAAAGGACAATCTATCTGACTTGTTTTCCTTTTCCAGATTTTTTCTGTGGCAGTCAAGTACCTACCTCATTTTAGAATTGAAGGATGTTTCTTTATGTGTCTGTATGTATCCTTAGCCATTTTTGAAAATATGCTTCTGGTTACCAGAAGCTATTGGCCAGTTCTTACTGTAGTAAGAAAGTCCTTGTATAATAAATGACTAAACTTTAGATATTTTAATAATCTAATAAATAAAAAACAGTTTTAAAATACTATTTGGAATCTAATTCTAATTTCCATCTCAATCCACTGTAGCAAGATAAAAAATAAAACCCTATTATTTTCTAAATAAGAAATATATCCAACTTAATTAAATGTAAAAAAAAAAAAAATAAGGAATTTAAATGTTCATTTCAAAATAGCAAAAAGAAACAACTAATTTAACATAAGAGCTCATGTTTTATTGAGCAGCAGCGTAGCCTAATGGTTCAGTGAATCAGTGGCAAAGAACTTCTGCTTAGGCAAATACAAAACAAGATTAAAAATCTACTATTTAAATCAAGGGTTCCTGCATGATGGTTTAAATTGTCATTAAAACTGGTGATTTAAACAATTTGATTTAAATCAATCTGTGCTGTTAGATGGCTGAGTAAGATTTTTGTGCAAAAAGTATAAAATGCCTAGCCGAGGGACCAGAACAACTCCCTTGGAGCTTCCTCCCTCCCCCTGACACTTTTGGTAAATATATCACAAATCTTTACAATATCTTTACCTGACACAGATATATTATAATAAACAAGAGTTGACTCTCCCTTGCACATTTTTCAGTCCATGCGATAACGCTAAGTATTTGTTTAGGGATTTTAAAAAAACAGAGAGTGGGTTGGACAGGTAACAGACTGGTCTGGAGAGCTGCTTCTGCTCATCCTCACAAATGTGAGTCAGTTTTCCTCTTGGTGGAATTGCAAAGCTCTTGTTATATTTGCTGTGTTATTTTGGTGTGACAAACAAGAGTCTTCATTTCTGAGGTTTATCTGGTGTCCAGATCATTATACACTGAACAGTGAGGTTTCAGATATTTTTAAAGGCAACTTTTAGGGAGGTATTTCTGAAGGCTACAGGCGCCTTGAGGAGCCAGCTTCCCCAGACTCACTCTTTAGCCATCAGCGGGAGGGAGACTACCATGAACTTGCTCAGAGCTGGGAAGATGGAGTGGGTGTTCACAGAGCCAACATACCTCAAGTGATTTCTTTTTTGCAGAAAGAGTGATCAGGCTGAAGCTGTGTGAGATGAGCTTATTATGGCTGCTGCAAAGACCCCTCGTGGTGCGAGTTCCTCCAGCTACTGAGCATGAGGAAGGTGAGGAGCAGCAAGTTGCCTTGGCACATCCCACTGGCCCATCTCACTGCACTTGCTCAGCTACAGGGCAGGGCTGCAGAGTGGCTGCACCTCTCGTCCGTGCCCTCAGCAGCTGTAAGGGGTCTGGGAGGTTAAAACAAGGCAAGGGGAGCAGTTGCTGTGTGGTGGGTTGGTGAGGGATGGCCAAAGGGGAAGAAAAGCCAGGGGGTTGGGCAAGGACAGAAGGACTTGGAGGGAAGCAGCTGAGAGATGGGAGAGGCCAGCCAGGGCCGAGAGGATGGAGTGGGTTTGGGCGGTGAGAGCAGACCGGGAAGAGGGGAAGGATTTAGAGGAGCTGGAAGAGAAAGGGAAGACGTGTGGCCTGGATCATGTTTTCTGAAGCTCTTTTTCATTAGTGCAGTCTTGCAGTATTCCATGCATCCTCCCAGTGGTAACTTCTTTTTCTGATAAAAATATACTCAATTTATGAAGAAAGAGACTTAATGCTAATAATGCATTTGCTTAAATAACCTTAATGTGGTATACTTGTAGAAGTATTTACAGTCACCATATATGTGTGTCAGTGATTTAAGTACATTTTTTAAATTGCCATTCTTCAGCACTGTACACTTTATTGCCCTGGTTCTTTGCCTGCATGAAGCTAGTGCCTCTGTGTTAGAAGCTGCGAACATTGCCACAGGAGCTGTGCAGATCAGTGTAAAACTTCATGTTGTGCAGCCATGACACAGTAATGCCTCTCAGATGTATGATCTCTCATAATTTGAACAACCTGTATAGAATCCTCTTAGAACTGGGATGGTGCTGTATGGGTTTGTTGTCCTCCTTCCTTCACATGTGGAGATATCAGGTGCTCAGTTAGAATCATTCATAGACCCAAAACGCTCTGCAGCAACAGACCTGAGGTGGTAAAATTCAGACTGAAAGGACAATATAGAAAGACATTTGTTATTAATACGCCATTTCATACCAAAAGATATTTTATGTACTGTGGATGAAATCTTGTCCCTGCTCAATATATGACGCTAGAGTTTCACCCTAAACCAAAAGAAAAGTTTAGAGTACTAAGAAGGTGAACCCTTCAAGTTTCAAGTATTTAAATAATTATGGATTGGTAGATAATTTGTTTATTTTATATTTTGATTTTACAGGGATTGTACAGTCTTACATAAATACTGGGAAATCCTTCCATTACTGATGCCTTCCAGTACTTTCACTGTCCCACCTTATAGAAGTCAATAGATTTCAGATAGAAATCAATTAAAAGGCAGTTTTAGCTAGCTGTGCATATCAAATTTATAGAGGAGTTTCTCATCAAATTAAAATTAAGGTAAGGTTTTTGCTCTGAAGCAGCTCAAAAAGAGGTGAATTTTAATACAATAGCTCTGCCATCTGTAAGAATTTGTAATAACAAGCCAAAATTAAAACAGATAGAAAGGGGGAAAGGGGTTAAAATGAATAGCTGTACTGCACTGTACTGCGTCTAACTTCACCTGTTTCAGCTCAAACACTATTATAGGAGTTTTTTTTTTAAAAATGTTTTTATTAATCTCTGAAAATGACAGGTGTCAAGAGCCTTTTGTGATACACATACAAAAAACTTGCGGTCAAGAGGTCATATCACTGCAATGTATTAGGCAGTAGCCTTCTCTCTTGTGGAATTTTCCTTGTTTGAAGTGTTTCCAATGAAAGATGCTTGCTGTAATGCACATCAGTAAAATGATCTATTTGGGAACAGCTTTACATGGTAAAGGAAGCTACGAGAATACTTCGGTATTGTGTATGTCTTCTCTCTTAACAATTGCATGTTCTGAACTCTCTGGGATGCTATAAAGCACACAAAAGATATATGGCTTACAAGAACATACGTGTTTTGGGATTGAATTTTATAAATGTTATTCTTGTCATGAAAACAATTTTTTGGGCTTTTTTTTCCCTTCATACTCTTTAAAGAGAGTTCTGATGCCTGAATATGAAGCCATGTATTTAACTAAGTAAGCTGTCTTTCAGTATTTTCTGTTTTTCTTCACTGGCTATGAGCGCCACAAGTCATAAGAAAATAAATGCAGTATGCGAAACAAGATGTTTACACATAAACACAGAAAACAAAAATGGAATGGTTGGAAAACTTACTTTGGTGTGGTTAAAGTAAAGGCAGTTGTTATTTTAAGGCAGGCATGTCTCAGAGGCTCTCCTTGAGCTCTGTGAGCCGAATGCACAAATTCTTACAGCTGCACTTTGTCTTTGGGCACATCAAAGCTTGGGGATATACCTGCCTGGGCAAGTATTTTCAGTAAATTTTTGTAATATGCTACATAATCGTTAGGGCAAAAACCTAAAAACAATAGAAGATTTTGAACACATATAAAGTTTCATTTTGAAAATGTGTCTTTTCTGATGCGCCAATCTCCAAAGTGGTTCATCCCAGAACCTCGTGAAATAGTTGTATGTTGTGGAGATCCTGCTAGAGACGGTTTATTTTCCATTTTTGTTTAATCGTTTTAGGTAGGTGTGGAGAAGGCAGATTAGTGGCAAAATTGCAAAGATACGTTATAAACCAGCTTTGAGATACCCACATCAAAGTAGGATCTCTAATTAGGGATTTAGGAAAGCTGGATTATAAAAATGGGAGCCGGTCAATTGTTCCTAAAGTACCTTGAGAGGAGGAGGAAATGCTCTCTAAGTTCTTCCATGCTTCTTCCATGGGAAGGACGGGGAGACTGAAGGAATGTTTCCTTTTAAAATGTGAAGTGAGATGAGAAGTGGCTTTTTCCGTTTCTGACAGAAGCAGGTTTATTCTGTTCCTCTGGATCAGGATGAAGAGCAATACTGCTTGCATCATGTGGACTTTGGTGTTCTGTAAGATTTACATTGCAAATTGGTAGGAAAAGATATCTTGATTTTTAAAGTAATGTTCTTAATTTCACTTTGCTTCTGGATGTGCTTGTGCAGCCTGTTTACGTTTGTAAGCAATTGAGGATTTAAACATAATTGTCCTGCTAGTTTTCCTTGAAATGAGAGAAGGGAATAGAGGTGACCAGAGGCATCCAGAACAGAATATTATGAAACCTTGGCTGAAGACTTGGAAAAAAGATACAACTTTTTGTTTAAAAGTCTTTAAAAACACAGTAATTTTGGATGAGACTGGAAGAACACTGCAGAGGCAGGACAGCCTACTGCGTCTACAGGAGGAACAGGAGGAACACACAGAAGATAGAGGGTGGTAGTCACAAGGAATAGGAAGGCAGCAACTATAGGAAAAATGGAAGGAAAGTTACTAAAAATAATGAAGTGTAGAGGAATCTATATCAGTAAGAAACTTTACAAGCAGTATTTTTAAAAAAATACTCAGTATTGCACTTCATGTCCACAATTTACTGAGAACTCTGTTTTCAGTAGTTTGAGCAACAAAGACTAATAACAAATATAAAAAGGAAAAATGGAAAACGATATCTGGGAATAAACAGTTTTGGAATTTCACCGCGTTTCTGATTGCTGTATAAAGCCTGTTCCTCACTGTTATCTCATTTTACGGTATTCCCCAGAATGCACAAAACGTTAGATGTCAAGATCACAGCAGTGAAATAGAGATGTTATGATCTTCTATTCATAGTTAAACAGTCTATCTCTAACAGTCTGCTGAAAATTGTTATTTTGATGCATTTATATGTATGGCGATCTTTAGGGGTAAAACTAGAGGGCTAGCTGTTATAGCTAGGGTGGGATGGGAACGAAAATTGGAGTTTAGCTTTGTGTTTTGTGAGGATGAACAATTTGGAGAATAGGCCAATTCTGAAATTCAAGTGTAATATCTTTGCCAGCATTAAAGATATGATCACCATTCAGGTAGCTGCAACAGGAAAAGGAGAGACCAAACATAAATTATAGTTGCATTTTTTTAGCTTTAACTGTTTTTAACCAGCAGAATATCAGAACTTGTGTAGAACAAGACAGAAGAAACCACATTGGGAGTTGCTAAAGGAAAGGCAATGCAGAAGGAAGGACAAAAGAGTACCCAGAGACAAAAAGGAATAAGCAGGAAAGAGAGTTTGCAGAAGACAGAATTAGAGTTTATCTTGGAAATGTTAACATTTTCCTGATCTGTGAGTGACTAAATATGACAGTATGGTACTCAGGAGCAACAACTGTAAATGTAGTTCATACGTAAATACAGCATTCTAGCTTCAGTCATTCTGAAAACCTCTCTGACATCATCTGCTATGATACTAGATTGATGGAAATGCCTTGTAGTATTGTATTCCAGCGTTCAGACTATCTTTGGTTTGTCAGCCTAAGAGTCTGCACACAGCTTCTAATGTCAGTGGCATTAAACAGTTAAGGCCAAAGTTCTTGTATTTTACCACATCCTGGAAATGTATTTCGTTATTTTTTATAAATAATGAAGATTGGCCCGGAAACATAGGTTCATGGCCTTGATTCACTTAGTAGCTGTATGTCTTCCGTGTATAAATAAAGGTTTACAGAATTATAATGGAGTATACATAGGAAGGCAGCAACGTAAATAATGGTAGTGCTTTGGCATGTAACTAAAGTAAATAAGAGCTGGTTGAGACTTATTTTCTCAAATTTTGGATGTAGAGCTTCTTGGCGATATTGGATGGGGTATAATAGGAAGCTGAAATGGTATTATCTAAAGTAGACAAATAAAAGCCTGAAGAAGTGCATTAAGTAAAATTTCTCTTCCAAAATATTGAAAGCTTTCAAAACCCAAGATTCCCTGGAAGATGAAGTGTTCAGTACTTCTGAGGACAGCATCATTAATGTAAGACAGAAAATTGTGCAGCTTTCTTAGAAGCTTGTTGAGATTAGTGAGATCCGAGTAGTTTTTGGTTTCTGTCACAACTGTGCCATAACAGTTTTCAGTAATTATTATGTTCATTCATTAGTTTGGAGCTTTTATGATGTGTTCCTCCATTTTAGAGAAAGTAGGAGACTGTTACTGTTTACAAACCTATTTATTCTGAATTTATATACTTTATATTAAGTTGAATATGTGTGATGAATCAAGATTTTAAAATCATGACACTCAATATTTATTTTTTTAAGTAGTAATTTTCTGAAGGGTTACAAAACAGTGATGAATTAATTTCCCTTAAGTCCCTTATGTGAGAAGAGAAAGAGCAGGCAGGTAGGTCCAGTCTGGTGTAACTTATTAGCTGTAATATAACTTAAAAAATATGACACAGCTAATACCCTCTTGTGTTGTTTTTTTTTTTAATTTAAGTAATGAATGTTCTAATTTTGTCATACTCTAAGATAGTCATTTTTTCATGGATAAATATTCCCAAATTTCCATAAGCAGACTATTTGGTTTGGCAGTACTGATTATTGTTTTACTGATGTTTTTCATTCACAAATGTCAGTGACTCAAGCAGTTAGTGACAATGTTGAAATGAAGCGTGTTGCCCAATTTTAGAAAAAAATACCCCAGCTTGAGAACAGCACCCAATTTATTTTTAGATTAAAGTTATCTTAAAATCCTTAGAAGGATGACTTCATACTTTTTTTTTTTTTAATAATATTTTGTCTAAAAGAAAAACAAGTAAGATTGGCAAACTTTACAGTCTTCTTAGTGCCATTCTCATTCAATATGAATGCTGGAAGGTTTTGTGTTACAGATTTCCTTTCAAAGTAAAATGAACATTTCTGCTCAGTTACAGAATTGGAGGATTTATAAATAGTTATCTTATATCACCTAAAAAAAATTAGTACAGTCTAGTTGCTACAGGCAATACATATATTCCCTTAGGCATTGCAAAACAAATATTTAGCATTGTGTTGTGATTCAAAGAAACAATGCTGAAGGAGAAAGAGAGTCAAACAGAAAAAAGTCATTTACAGCAAATCAGCAGCATAATATTTTTGTAATGGTGTGTTCATCTGCATGGTCCCACACCTTCTTGATTGTTGATCAGATAAATTTGTATCTGCTCAACCTTCTCTTCCTGGCATCCAGTTCTCTGTTACCTGGGGCTTCATTTTGTTGGGACAATCTGTGGCTATTTTGGTAGGAAAGATTTATGCTTCATTTTTGCTGGTTGGGTGATGGGAATCAATTGTATTCAGAAATGAATACAGACCATTGATTTTAGGGGGCTTTGTATCTGCTCAGCACTTTTTAAGAGTCTCTTATTTGGGTGTCTTAAGTTTAGGCACCTGAGTTTGAAAACGGAGTCCTAGATGCATTTGCAGAAAGATGAAAGGGCTTGATGGTATTGGTTTTTAGTTAAGACAACGATGATTCATTGCTGAGCTGTTATAGCCAGGCAAAACAGGCAAAGTGATTCTCATCACCTAAGCATAACTGCAGTACAGGATCCCAGGAAACTATAGCCTGTGCTCTTAACAAAAGACTGAGTACATTTTGTCGAAATTTCACTAAGGAAAACTGAACCCTGTCTTAAGAGTAGCTCTGTTTTTTTTTCTTTGACATTGAAACATGATCCATACTTGGCAATCACTTTCAGGTTCCCCTTTATATAGCCGCCCATAATTCCTACATAAAAGGAGAACTTTTTTGGGGGTAGTGATAATTCAAAAGTGATACAGAAACTCCCATGGCTAATTATATTTTTTTTACCGTGATGTCATATGACTCATTAATAGGCGGGACTGGAAACAAGTTTGTTTTGCTTTTATTTATAAAGAAGTTATTACATCATGCATGATAATTTATTCGATTAAAGTACATAACCCTTTCGTGTAAGACAATTCACAAAAGGAGTTTAGGGTGGAACTGTGATTAGATTTCAGAAGTCAAGTTAATTTGTGGGTTAATAGCAAAACTTTATCAGCACGTCATCCTGAGATAGACAGACATTGTTTTTCTTTGTCCAAATCCAGGTGTGATTCCTGACTTGTGCTTACTATGCTTATCTGAATTTGATTAACACACCTATGGCTTAAATCTTGAAATCATCAATGCTAGGTGTGTTCATATTCCATGAGTGTATCACAGTAAACCTAAATTAAATAAGCTCTTCAGAGAAAAAAAAAAAGTCATACCAAGAAATTTCATCAAATGTGTATTTGTACAAAAAAATGCATGTGTATTTATCCCCGACTATAGTAGTTGTGGTAAACAGTATTTCTACTGAATGACCCAAGCATCAGTATAAATTTCTGCATGAATGTCTTTGAATGTCTTCGAAAAGCAGACTTGTTAAAATCCCATAATTAAAATCCTGTTGTGTTTCTCAATCATAGTTTTCCAGAGAAATAAAGAAGACAAGTTAAGCTCGACTTCATAGTTTTCCCTCCAAATATTTCTCATTTTCAGAAGTCTGTGTGTGGAGTCTTTCAATATGTCTGTGACCTGTACAGAAGTACTGGGATGGCTTGATTCAATCTGCTAGTTCGTAGCAGTTCCCAAGCAGTGACTAGAAATGTTAAGCTATGTGTTTACTAAGCATTCTGTAAGTATTGGCAGTTTGTAAGAAGGTGGTAATAGTAAATGCCTGTGATGCAAACCCCATTGCAATCTTATCAAAGTAAATGCAAATAAGTAAAATAAAAATCCTAAGTAAAAAGCAGTCCTATTAGGAATCTGTTGCAAATGTCCTACAACAAAAGCAGACTTCAAGCCCATTCCATTAGTGCCCTGAATATAATGGTACAATGAAAACAATTTAATATGGTGAGGTAGCCTTGTAGCACTTGACTACCATTCTGAATTGCATAACTTGTTGTATTTTTCTATTTAACTAAACATATTTTACTTAAGTACTTTATTATGTATTTAAAGAAATATTCTATACTTGTTTATGAAGTTGAAAAATTGAATAGTTTATCTGCTTAAAATAGGTATTTTAAGTTTATGTCTCTGCGAGATAGCCACAAACAGATTAATTTCTTCAAATTTATGGTTTCTACCACCAGTTTGAGTGTTAAATGTCTGTGTACGTCAGTTTTAAATTTGTTAGTCTAAGTGAAAGTAATTCTTTGGGAATTGCAGTATTTTTTGCTTCATTTATGTGAAATAGTTTTTGTTGGCCGAATAAGTCACATGATATTGCTAATAGCCTTGAATATAGAGAAAAAAAATATACAGAATGGCACTTATTAATTAAAGATCTCGAACCAGATGATTATAAGAAGGTTCTACTCAGCTGCTTAAGTAAGACAATGCAATGTATTAATAAGAATGCTGCTATCCCATTATATTGTAAATCTGATGTACACACAGAAGCAAGGAGTTTCATATTAAGACTATTTTATTTCTGCCTCGTCTTGGCTGTATAATGTAGCTAAAGAAATCCTAAGACTTTATGATTTTGAGATACACAGAATGTAATTTAATCTCAGTTCAAAATTGTTTCACTTGGGCTCCAACCAAGTCCACAGGAAGAAGGGATTGAGGCTGCCATAAGTATCATTTTTAGTACACTGTGTTACACTAAATGCTATAGGTGTAACTCTAGAAAACCTTGGGAGGTGAAGAACTCTTATAAATCTAACTAATTTTGATACGTACTTCAAAATAGACTAAATTATCATGTGAAATATGTTACGCGTTTATGATTATGGCATCTCAGTTTACATGTGGAGATTTTGTTGTTGGTGGTGGTGGTGGTTGGACTCGATGATCTCAAAGGTCCCTTCCAACCAAGAAGATTCTGTGATTCTGTGATCTTTGATCTGGTTATTACATCATCATTACTGATACAAGGAGAACCTTCCATGTGAATAATTATTAAATATTGAAATGTTCTGAAGATATTATGTGAAATTAAATATTTAATTTTGCGTAGTATCTTCACAGAAATGTTTCAGCTGTTTTATATTTTGAGAAGATCTTAAAATGTAAGAACTCAATATTGTATGAACTGGTAGCTTGACAAATTTCATAAATGCTATTTAAGGCATATACAATACCCCGTACTTTGCCATATGAATATAGAACTAAAGGACTGAAAGTGGTTTCCTTGGTCATGGAGGTCAGTCATCTCCTTTTAAAAGGAAATCTCAAAAATTTATCAAAGTCCACATACGTTTATCCAGCTCCAGACGCATGCATGCATGCCAAGTTTGGATTCTTCAGCCAACAAAATGTGCCAGCAGAGCAGGTAAGTGAATGGGGAGAGAGATAAGAGGAAAACAAAGTATTAGAAAATTAATTAAGAAGCTCTTATAACCAATCTGAGAAACTCATCCCAGGGAAAAAACAAAACAACAACAACAAAAACCACCAAAAAAATGAAACACCAAACAAAAAAATTCCAAACAACCACAACAAGATTGAACACAAAATCCTCACTTGATTACCTTCAGTTAGATTTTTGCCGTAGGCTTCAGTGAAGCCTGAGTTTCACCCTGTGTTCTCACTACTAGCAGATGAGCCTCAGTAACAACCGATATTAAACTAGACTAAGATAGCTCTCTTGTTTTCTATAAATCAAAGATGTTCACATAAACAATTACCAATTTGTGGCAGACTGCCAAGTGTATATTTCATACTGTAACCACCAGTGATCATCATGGGGATTGTCATGCTTTTCCCTTTTGGAATCCACGTTCCAGAATAATTGTGCTAACAGCTTATTCACAGCTTGTAAAATCATACTTGATTCAGGGAAATATTTGGGCAAAACAGGGTACCTCCAACATACTTCATGAACGCAGCAGACAACCAGTCTTCAGTGCTGTGGTAACAGATTTATTCAGCTTGATTTGGGAAAATGGCTTGGGTTAAAGGCTGTCTGTGTTTGAGCCCTCATTAAAACTATGGGAAATGGTACATTGACTTAATGAAAAGATTGTGAAAAGAACATATTTTTAGCTTCCTTGCCATAAATAGCTTTAGGATTTTTCTCTTCTCCCTTTCACCATTATCGATCCATTGATTTTGGTGAGACTTTGGTAATAGTGTCGTAAATGAGTGGCAGCCACTCAAATTATTTCCTATGTGGTATGATATATAATGAGCAGTATGATACAAATGTTCTGTTTGATACCTCAGTTAGGATTTTAGATTGGTTCCATAAAACCTCTTAAGTTACCATGTTCTGTCCCCCAAGGGAGAAGTGTAACATATACATGAGGTTAGCCCAGACCAGTACTGTGATTCACCGAATGCTTCCCTGCTGATCAGCTGGTGCCTAATAGGTAAGTGGTCCTTTGGATTCAGGACCCTTGTGGGATCCATTCTTGTCCCTTCTAGCTACAGGGCAAAGTGCATCCCCAAATCCTAGCTTGTGCTTCTTTACTCATAACCCATTTTAAGTCGCTGTACGCAGGCTTTGATCTTTTGTATCTCTCTTGTTGGAAAACTCTTATTAAAAGTACTAAACTTAGGATGAGACACAAACATATCTTAATCTAACCACAAACATAAGCTAACACATAAGAAGAAAAGTATCAATCAGCTCTTTATTTCTCATTCTAAGGGATACAGTAATATTCAAACAAGTTTGCATTTTTAAAATGGGTAATCTTTCCTATTTCTATGCCAGTAAGACCATGTTTGACCTACAGGTTCCTCTTTCTTTTGGTCTGACACTGGCAAACAATTTTAATGCGATATCCCCCTTGAATTATAGTTGAAAACTGATTTTCTGCATAAGAAGTATTGTTAAAAATATTGTCAAAATGTCTAATGTTTTTAGTAACTGAAGCTGAGCTATTTTTAAAAGGTGCCTGAGAGCCAGATTTGATGTAATTAGTCATTCATGTTTAAATATTTTATTGTCATGCCATTAATCATGATCCCTAAATATTCTTCTTCACCGTTATTCTCCAAGGGAGCCTCAGCACTTTGCAAGGTCAAGCAATAATAAGTACTGATGGGTTCTACTAGTCCAGTGCTAAAGTCAGTATCAATGGCCTGAAGTGGAAATTCAGAACCTTCTCTTACATCATCTTTGAACCCAAAACACCCCCTGAAGTAAAAATCAGGGG
Organism: Numenius arquata; assembly: GCF_964106895.1. NCBI lineage: Eukaryota > Metazoa > Chordata > Aves > Charadriiformes > Scolopacidae > Numenius > Numenius arquata. The sequence continues at coordinate 103,936,656 of NC_133577.1, forward strand.
CAAATGTAGGTCAGGATGTTTAAGTCACCATGAAACAAGCAGAGTAGATGCTCATCTCCTCTTTAATCAATGGCAGCCTTTATTTTGGAGGAATTTTTGCTTCATATGTAGAGAAAACAGCATCATTTCAGACCAGCTATCCAAATTAGAGCAGTTCAGGGCATGACTCTTCATTGATTTCCTATTTGATTATGAGTGAACAAAAAATACAGAACTCTTTTTTTAAAAATATGTTCTTGAAACCCTATTGAAGAGGATCAAGAAACGGAAAGCATTAGGATTATAGCACTGGTCCCTCGATCTCTCATATTAGTTCAATGGGATTTCAAAAGTGCAGGTTTTAAAATATTGTTCCTGCACGTTTTTTGAATTCTGATCAAAAGGTAAATCGATCAGCAGTAATGTCTTGGATGTAAAGCCTGCAGTTTAAATAGCTTGCCAGAAATTGCCCATACTTTTCTTGATACATCTTTAAAACAATTGCTGTATGATGGGGTAGCAATCATTGCAAGGATAAGGGGACCTAAAAATATATTTCTTTCAAAGTCATAACAACAAAGCATAGTTCCATTTGTACTTTTTGGAAATAAAACTGATTTAATGTAAAAACAACTCGGCGTGGCTTCATCTTTGGGTATTATTTTTCCTTAAGAAATCAAGTTGCAAATTGCACTTGGTGAAGTATTAAGGCTGTCATCGTTAACCAGTACCCATCACAGAAAATAGTCTTTCGTGCCTTATCGAATTTGTTTTGGATAACAGAAAGTCCCATTAATATACAAAAATGTTGTAAATGTAACTGAAAAAATGTTTTATTTTATAAATAAAAAATGCTGATTATTGTGAAAACTATACACATTTTTTTCAGTAGCATCGTAACAGGTATGACTAGAAGCATTACAGAAGTTAGATTATAACATACTGATTTTAAATAGATGCCTTTTATTTTATAAAAATAGGTGATAATTTTTTAGCATTTTTCTAATTAAGCATACTCATATACAAGAATAAATGTGCATGTGAAACAAATTTTCTGGCCCGGTTTAATCAAATACACTTCTTGGACAGTATAAAGAATAGAAATATTAGTATGAAATGCTATTAAGAATGGTACAGTATAATATAATTTCCTCTAATACTAAACAATTTTATTTAGGAAAACTTTCAGACTTTTCACTTAAAGTTCTTTCAAAGAATTATTTTATTTGACTTTGAAGTATGCTTTACAGTAGACCTAGCTCTTCTGCTGATATTAGGGGATTTAAACATAAATAAAGACCAGAAAGCGCAAGTTAACGGTGAATTTTGAACTGAAATACAGTGAGCATTGTGGTCACCATCATAGCATGAGGGGGTTATGATAGCAGCTTTTTGGACAGAAAATACCATGTTGCAGCCATCCTGAGAACTACCTCAATATTTTCCCTTCCCTTCCCTTCCCTTCCCTTCCCTTCCCTTCCCTTCCCTTCCCTTCCCTTCCCTTCCCTTCCCTTCCCTTCCCTTCCCTTCCCTTCCCTTCCCTTCCCTTCCCCTCCCTTCCCCTCCCCTCCCTTCCCTTCCCTTCCCTTCCCTTCCCTTCCCTTCCCTTCCCTTCCCTTCCCTTCCCTTCCCTTCCCTTCCCTTCCCTTCCCTTCCCTTCCCTTCCCTTCCCTTCCCTTCCCTTCCCTTCCCTTCCCTTCCCTTCCCTTCCCTTCCCTTCCCTTCCCTTCCCTTCCCTTCCCTTCCCTCTCCTCTCCTCTCCTCTCCTCTCCTCTCCTCTCCTCTCCTCTCCTCTCCTCTCCTCTCCTCTCCTCTCCTCTCCTCTCCTCTCCTCTCCTCTCCTCTCCTCTCCTCTCCTTTCTCCTCTCCTTTCTCCTTTCCTTTCTCCTTTCCTTTCTCCTTTCCTTTCCTTTCCTTTCCATTTCCTTCAAAGTTGTCAAAAAAACCCCAACAGAGCAAAACACAGAAACCAGTTTGTTAGGTTCCTGATTCTGCCTGGCACAGAAGACTAGGCTGTGCCTGCTTTTTATAAACCTCTGTCTGTCTCTAGGTATATGTCCCTGTAATGCCTCCAACCACAATTTTGCAACAGGATTGTTAGTAGAAGAGGTTAGAATATATTTTAACAGGCATTGATAAAAAGATTGACAATCCTGCTCTTTGTGATGCCAGCCAGTATATCTAGGAATTGAGATACTGCTTCAAAGAGAACCTTCTTTTTTGTTTTGTTAAAGTGAGTATGTTTAAAAGCTATATACATGTGTTTCTTTCAATTAGCTACTGAAAATTAACGTTTCCAATTTTATATGTCGTAGGATGCATACTTCCTCATTACAACTTCTTTCTTAGGAAGAAAAATATGAGAAATATATGAGAAATATGAGAGATCAGTATCTTTCTTAAATATACATGGAAAGATTTACTTGTTCAGGAGCATATGCTCCTGACATAACATAAAATCAGGAAGGGTTGTTCTGTGTTGTGAGGACTTTGAAGGTTCATATGCAACTGAGTAGGATGTTGCAGTCCTTCTCAGGTATAGATACCAGCAGTACGTTAAAAAAATTGCTTGGATGTGATGTGCTACTGTAACTATTTGTATTACTGGGCCTTAAAAACTTATTCAGGCTCTTTGTTCCCATTGTGCAAGGTATTGTAGCAGTACAATGAAAAGACAGTTTGTTTCCTAAAGAGACAAGAATGTTATGTCTTTGAAGAGGCTTCAGTAATAATAGAAGAAAAACAACTGCAAATACCCTCCAGTATAACTGAATGATAGTCAGTGGCTGTAGTGTCATCTACATCACAGTAGCGTTCTTTACACCATAGATGATTTTTCTCTGGTAAATCAAAACAATGATGTAAATCTCTGAAATCCTATTTACTGTTATTCTAGATTACCATTCAGGATGGCCTCTATCTGGGTATGTTTTTATAACAGCTGCTAAGCTAAAAGGTATTGTGTTATTAGAACTTTTTATGATGTTTTCAGCTTATTCTTCTTAGGAAGGTTCCTCACTTCACACTAGCTTGCTCTGAGCATGCAGAATTAAGCTTCATAACTACATTTATTAGTTTTATTAGAGGACAAACTTTTGGCAATAATATGGAAAACTCAGATCGTGGTTCCTTCCTGTCAGGTTTAATCAACTCCTTGCCCCATTCTCTTCATATAGCAATCGAGGGACTACAGAAAAGGCCATGGTTGCCACGCCATCAGAGATAGTAGGAGCCCTATCTCTGTACCTCACTTTGCAGATTTGCTTTTGCATTTACTTTTTTTTTCCCAGTTCTGCTGTATTAAGGAATCCTGTCAACTTGCCTTACCAAAAAGTTGGCCAGGTTCTGACAGTTCAGTCTTTTTTCCTGCCTAAGGGAGTCTTGTCTGCAATGCAGATAATAATAAAAACACACCTCATCTTACCTAACCTGGCATTGAAAACTGGAAAAGCATTTTCCCTTTCTCTGCAGTTGTGAACTCTGCTACTGGATAATACAACACTTCCCAAACTGTACAGAAAAAATTATATATCACCTTCTGTGTAGCATGGGGAACACAATGTATGCCTCTATTCTGGTTATGCCCTCCTCGATCTTTCAAATATCAGGGAAGGGGCTCTTGCAAATGGAAAAAAAAACTCGTCAAGGGAGAAGTATTCCTTTCCTCCATCTTAGATTCTTAGAGAAATCCTTGTATTCAAAATCGCTGGAATACATTCTCTTTTTTTGAACTGATACAATGAAACCGGACTTCATTGACCTCTAGGAAATACTGTATTTGTTTGTCTCTTCAGCAGATAGATGAGTATGTTTCCCATGTTCAAAAATTTAACTTAAAATGGATTACTGACTTTGTTTTGTGATCACAAATAGTTTAAAATGGTATCAGTTTAACAGTGAGATAACAATGAAGAGTCTTCCACTGTCGAGAGAGAAGTTGTGGCTTGTTTTTCCTGATGGTTGTTCCTGCCACTTGTCCCTGCTGGTTATATAAGGATATGTATATTTTTTTATTTCAAAGTGGTAGTATATTCTTTTAATATTCTGAAAGAATTACAGTCATCTTCTCTGAAAATTTAAGGAAACACACTATGTATCTGATAAACACTGTACCTTTTTTCAGTTTAGAAAAAAAAGCAGCTGTGATTACTCATGGTTTATGTATGCCTTATTGCAGAACTGCACAGCTGTGGAGGGTTTTTTTTCCTGAAAGTGGAAACAATGAAAAAAAAAATCCCAGTTCTCTAACAGTTGCCTATTAATAGTGTTTCTAAATCTCACACCTACAGTCCCAGTTAGCCAGTGATTGAGTAGCTCCTATTTCCACCCCTTTCTATTTGAAGTTTGCAGTATAAGCAATCCTTAAGGTAGCATTTGCATTTGCTGACTGCTCCAGCACCTTGATGACTTCATTAATTTCTGTCTGAGGCTGAGGAGAGAGAATAGGTTTTGTTTTTACTTTTAACAGACTTAATGTTTTTTATTAGTTCTACGTTGAGACATGTCATCATTTGAAATGCACATGCCACATTAAGATGTACTTAGTTTAATATGGATAAAACCAGGATGGCTGATTGCTAGTGGAAGGTGCACATTAATATGTTAAAAAAGGGTTGTGTACCTTCAAAAAACTCAAACCACACAACTATAGTTAATACTTCATTACATGCATAGTGTTAACCCTCACCCATGTTCCTGTTTTTTTCTCTCCTAACTTTGAAGAATTCAAACTATTTCTTATTTCTGAAACAGCTTGTTCTTCAAGGAGAATTCTGGTCACTTCGTTATCTTTTTCAAGGTTTTCTTGTTACTGGGGTTACAGGAATTTCAGGTGATTTTTCAAATAGTATTACATAAGGCTAGTCCAAGATAGCAAGGCGCATGGCTTGCAGCTCAAGGGAGGAAATTGCTTCGTTAGAGCACCTGTCCTTCTTGCATGTACTACTAAAGGGAAGGGAACATATTGAGAGTTTGTGTGGCTTTGTCCTTATCTCATCCCTTTCACAACTATGCATTAACAAGCCTAGTTGGACGAGTTTACAGGGAAAATCCTCTTTTCAGGGAATAGCCGTCTGCCAGCCACCAAAGAAAGGGTTACCATCTTCCTTACAAGTCACTTCAAGGCAAGGCAACAGCATGCTCGTTCTGCTCAGGGTCTACAGGATATAATATCATGAGCCAGCCAGGAGCAAATACATTTCAGAGAAATTTTCAAGCCCTACTAACTGCTAAAATGGTATTTCAGATATTATTCATATTTGTTCAGATGCCATTAGGTTCTGTGTGAAAAATCACTTCCCTAACGCAGCTGCCCATTTTAGTTGGTTAAATGATGACTGGCAGGTTTTAGAAACTGGGTTCAGAGAATCAGGGAGTAAATTGCATACCTTGCTCACCGGGCGTTCAGCCTGTAAATTATGTGAGGTAGGTACTCTTTTCAAAATCAATAATAAAAAGTATACAGAACTCAATTAAAAAATATTGTATGTGCATTACTGCTGGTTTCTGTAGCTGCAAGTCATCATACTGGAGTTAACAACAAAAATGTTTCTTTGAATCCTGAGCATTATTTGATTCTTTTCCCATTTCTAATTGATGAAATCAGTTATTATTGTGATGCTATGTTTTTATTTCCAAGTAGTTAACTGTTTCTATTTCAAGAGAATTACTTATGCCCACACAGCAATACTTGCTGTTTCTCCTTTGTTGCTTTTTACTTAAGCTAAGAAGTTTTATTTCCTCAATCTTTCAACCAGGGAGGGAAGGCAATATTATATGATTTAAATGGCCAGTCACAAAACACAAACATCTAATAAATTATCTGAGAAACCAATTCAGCAAACACTCTGTAGGCTGGTATTTGTTTTCTTAAACTATCTGGGAAATCTTGGCTAATGGCTTATGTATAAGTGGACTAGACGAGCAGTTCTTGGACATCAGATAGCATTAAAACATAAATAACTGAACCAGTGTTAACTGTGATTCATCAGACAACCAGAAAGTCTTAGTGAATGTTATAATTCATTGACCTCTGATGTTTATATCTAATTGAAAATACAAATACCAGAATAACAGTAATGTGTGTGCAGAGCCAGCAGCCCTACCATGTTAAGTTTATAACTAATGTTTTCTGAAAACAAAATCACTTCACTTTCAGTCAGTATGTGAAGCAGTAATGTATATTCACTTGCATAACCTGTATTTTATTCATGAAACAGAAAAGCAAAAACATTTCTAGCCCAGCAGCAGCCTGGGTTACGTGCCCATGGGGCCTGCTTTCTTCCACCAGGCCTTCTGCTTCTGCTTCCCCCTCGTTGTGATGGTTATCAGCACGTTTTGGTGCTTATGCTTTTAACGGAATACAGGTTATCGGAAGTGTTGGTTATACATGTGAACAGAAAGAAATGTGAAAGCTATGCCTTAGATTTCACCTGCTGTTTAAACTGAATGCAACCATGAGGCAGGTTGCCACATACTGTACTTTTTCTGAGGGTTTGGGGTGGTGAGATAGGCTGTTGCTGATATTCAACACGCTCTAACCATGCATTTTCAGTCTTACTTACGATTTCCCCTTTCCCGTCAATGTTTTTTTCATAATCACCTCAATCTGTTTTGTAAGCATTTAGGTCCACCTTCTGTCATACATCCACTTACTCCTTTCTTCGTATTTCTTCCTTCTTTGTAGCACTGGTGACACTCATCTGATCAGTGACAGGTTTGATAGCTCTTCTCTTCCCAGTCTTTGTGCTGTCCTGTGCATTTTGCATATCCTTGTATGTGTGTTTTAGCTTCTTCCAAAGGAGAAGTTTCTTAGATAAGTCTATATTTCTTTGACCATTTTTCCCAGTAATTCCTTTCCTTCTACATTGATTGTGGTGGCCAAACCCTCTCATCCTAACCCTTCTGCCTTTGGAGGGCAGTTTTATGATTTAATTCTGTATTCTTTTTCCTTTGGCAAGCTATACCTTGTGAAACATTAAATTTAAACCTTAAACTTTATGCTCATCAGTTTTCCTTCAGACATCCTCCTTCCATAACTTTGGCCTTGGTCTCTTCCCTTGTTTCTAGCCTAGTCGGTTCATTTCCAAGGAAGATCATGTGTTCTTCCAAATGGATGTGATTTGGAGAACCCGTCCCCATATCCCCACACTCTTTCAAAACTTATCCTAGCAGATCCACACTACCGTTCCTTCTTTGCACAGATTTTGCCCTGCAGGCTGAATTGCCAGTTTCACAGCAGCTTCTGGTACTATTTGCCTAGTGTATTTTAAGCTCGATTTCCAACATTTTTGCCTAAAAACATGTGTACTTCAGTAGTATTGCATCACTATAACCACTGATAAGTTTGAGACACAAGCATCTGGACCAAATATTTCAAAAGTCTCTGTTCTGTGTGGCTGTTTGTTTCAGCTTTGTTATTTTCTTTACATTTATTTTGCTGTGGAAAGACTCAGTTTAAAGCACAAATAATGGAACAAAATACAGTTGCTGTTTGTACAGTTTCATACACATCTTAAAATCAGCACAGAAGACATTCTCTCTCTGCTTTGGAAAGAAGGGTCTTTTTTTTTTTTTTTTTTTTTTTTTTTTTTTTTTTTTTTTTTTTTTTTTAATGTTTTAATGTGAATACTAGCCTGATCGTATTTAGACTGCAATTGTAGATATGGTTCCCACTTGGCAATGAACAGTGTAAGATTTGCTCATTTGTTTGTAACTGCATGTGCGTAGGGTATGCACACTGTTTGCTAACACCTTTCCTGACAGCAGTGATAAGCTGCCTGGGCTGGCGAGAGAGTTCACCTAGCAGAGGGTGAAAAGATGAAAGGTCCTTTTATGAAATGCAAACTGAGAAGCTATAACATAAACAGAACTGCTCTCAAAGAAATACTGGTTCCCACCTACCTCTACACAACTTTATACATTTAGGCTGTAATCCACATTTTATGCAAATAATCACTTGGTTTACATCTGAACAAGAACAGCTAAGAGGGACTTGAATAGGGACTTGAATAGGGACTTGAATCCTGGTCTTGCCAAGATCCAATAATTAGGTCACCTCTAGGTTGTCTTTTGTGTTCATTAAATGAAAAGTGAGATGTGGTTTAGAAGGTCAGATAAAAGCTGTGGGATTTTCATTACTGAGTATTCTGTAGTTGTCTGCTGTGGGACATCCAGTGCAATGTGTCTCTCCGTTTAACTGGTGTTAGGCTGCATTTAGAAGGCAGTGAACACCAACTGTTGTGGTCCCAAACAGTAAAAAAGTAAAGAATTTAAGCATAAATTCTTAGAATGCTGTCATTTTTAGATTCTGGATGAGGAAAACAACATTTCAAATCTTCACTACTGAGCAAAGCATCAATGTGATTTCAAACATTCATGTGGTAAAAATAGTGGTACAGTAGTCACATCCTAAAAGTTTCTGCCATGTTGGTAGTTTCTACCATTTCTAAAAGATAAAGAGTTTATCTCAGATCTATACAAGAATAACAAGGGAAATAAATCTCTTTGAAGTCAACTATCTTATAGTTCTTTTCATTTTTTTTTTTTCCCTGGTCTATAAGGAAAATCCTTTATCCCTGCTGCGTATTTCACTAAAAGATATGGTAGGAGGACTGGAACCTTTGTTCAAACTGGTGAAGATCTCTGAAAATCAGCATTACTGCTCTAAATCTGACTTCTCTTTTTCTCTCATGCCTGCATTATTCCTTCCATCTCCTTCTGATCACTAGTCTCAAGCTGCACAGCTATCCAATATATAGTCTTCCCTTCTCTGTTCTTATTGTCTACAGTGTTTTCCTGGCTTCCAACAGACCATAAAAACTCCAAGAATCCTTCATCTCTCATCTCTGCTTCTGTTTCTTCTGTTTCTGTCACTTCTTATGTGACTTAGTCTTTTCACTCTTGTACACTCACTCCTTGTCAATAATCAGACCCAAAGAACTGGGGGTGAAAGGAGGATTTTGGATGTCTTACGGGTGCCCAGTACTTCCAAATCTTCCCTTCTCACTTTCTCCTGCAATCTTATCTCCTGGATGATCTTACCAAAACCACAGCTTTAATTTCCACTCTTCCGGTGATGCCAGCCTTCATTGCTGATTACTCCACTTTTCGATCAGCCACCTTCATGCTTCCTCCCACGCTGCCCATTAGGCTTGAGAGGAGTTCCCCATAAAAACGTGTAAATCCACTACAGCAAGCTCTCAGTGGCTGGTCTGTGGGTGGACTGAAACTTTTGCATTTGTAGTAACCGGGAACAGTTTGTCCTTGCCTTTTGCTCTTTCCTACTGTGTGTTTGCCTGATCTTTTTATGCCGTACATGTGCAGTGTCAAATCTAATGGGGCCCTAATTTAGGCATCTACACATTACTGTAATTAATTAATAACTCCATCCTTTGTTAATTTTGACAATTGCTAAGAGGCTGAAGGGCAATTGTGCTACTAACCATCTGTATAAATGCAAAAGTGCAAGAGACTGAAGATTGTCCATTGAAGTCAGGTTCTGCAGACTGGTATATTAGCACATCTCTAGTGAACAGATGTGCGGTATTCATAGAATCATAGAATCATAGAATGGCTAGAGTTGGAAAGGACCTTAAAGATCATCTAGTTCCAACCCCCCTGCCATGGGCAGGGACACCTCTCACTAGAGCAGGTTGCTCAAATCCCCATCCAGCCTGGCCTTGAACACTTCCAGGGATGGGGCATCCACAACTTCCCTGGGCAACCTGTTCCAGTGCCTCACCACCCTCACTGTAAAGAATTTCTTCCTTATATCTAATCTAAATCTCTTCTCTTCCAATTTAAAACCATTGCCCCTTGTCCTGTCACCACTCTTCCTGACAAAGAGTCCCTCTTCAGCTCTTCTGTAGGCTCCCTTCAGGTATTGATAGGCTGTTATAAGGTCTCCCCGGAGCCTTCTCTTCTCCAGGCTGAACAACCCCAGCTCTCTCAGTCTGTCTTCATAGGAGAGGTGCTCCATCCCTCTGATCATCCTCGTGGCCCTCCGCTGGACCCGTTCCAACAGGTCCATGTCCTTTCTGTGTTGAGGACTCCAAAGCTGGACACAGTACTCCAGGAGGGGTCTCACGAGCGTAGAGTAGAGGGGCAGAATCACCTCGCGAGACCTGCTGGCCACACTTCTCCTGATGCAGCCCAGGACACGGTTGGCTCTCTGGGCTGCCAGTGCACACTGCCTGCTCATGTTGAGCTTCTCATCCATAAGCACTCCCAAGTCCTTCTCCTCGGGGCTGCTCTCCAGCCATTCTCCACCCAACTTGTATTTGTGCCTGGGGTTGCCACGTCCCAGGTGCAGGACCCTGCACTTGGCTTGGTTGAACTTCATGCAATTTGCACGAGCCCACCTCTCCAGCCTTTCTAGGTCCCTCTGGATGGCATCCCTTCCCTCCAGCGTGTCAACTGCGCCACCGAGCTTGGTGTCATCAGCAAACTTGCTGAGGGTGCACTCTATCCCACTGTCCATGTCACCGACAAAGATGTTAAATAGTACTGGTCCCAGTACCGACCCCTGCGGAACGCCACTCGTTACTGGCCGCCACCTGGACATTGAGCCATTGATTGTAACCCTTTGGATGCGGCCATCCAGCCAGTTCCTTATCCACCGAGTGGTCCATCCATCGAATCCATGAGTTTCCAATTCCAATGAATTCAGACATTCATCTTTCCGTAACAGAAGGAGCCTCTGTTTTAGGGACAAAAATAGTGTGTTTATAATGGTAAGAAATACAAGTAACCTCTAAAAGCATGTCTTTGATCATCAATTAAAGGATAGTGAAACAGGAGAGCAAACTCAGTGTTAAGGGCAGTAAAGTGGGAGAGCTCTTGCTGTACTGGAAGTAAGAGGGGAGAGCATGTCCGAGCTTCCTTCCAAGGGGAAGAGTAATGGACCTTTGACTCTTAGACTCTTATTCTCTGGCTATACATTCATATTTATGAGCTTTCTGAGTTCCTTCTGAGGAGTCACTTACATGATGAGTTTTCTTACCAAAACAAAATAGCAGAACGGAAATTTCCTCTTGCTTTCTAATTAAACATTTTTTTTGTTGTTAGATTAACCACCAGTTTAGATTAAATTAATCCAGTGAATTGATACATAGTAGCATTCACATACTGAACCAACCTGATGTAATAACTGGTAAACTGAAAAAGACTTGTCTAACTTATTTGAATGACAGAGGTAAGAATGCAAAGCTGTTGTAATTAGTGACATTATAAAATTTTAAATGACAGGTAACCAATACAGAATGTGTTGTTTGATTTAAATGCTAGAGAGGGATTTATCAGATGAAGTTTCTCATTTCTTATAGAGAAATTTAACAAGGGCTAGTAATGAATTGATCTTATTTCATTTTATTCGTGCCTTAACAATATATTTCCTGTTTGTTACGCCGCTTAAAAGAAAATGTAGGCAATCTTACCTTGTTTTGTGCACTTAATTATCCGTCAACTTTTTTGATCTCTTTTCTTCAAATTGCTCAGTAAAAGTTTCCTATTTTCCTAATTTTTCTCAGTAACCTTTTATTACTGGTTCCAGTGAGTTGATTGAGTACATCAGTAATGACTTCATTCTTCTCCTTCAGAGACATATTTAGATACAGACAATGGCTGGGATGGTATACAAAGATCGCTGACTGTCATGCTCACAATGTTACTTCATTGTCTCATTGTAATTTCCCCTCTGTCTGTTCTGCATGTATTCATGTATTTCACTTGTCTTGTCCTTGCCTGGTACCCTCCGAGGGGCAGAGATTGCCAGTGTGTTCAGTATTTGCACAGTACCAGCACAATGGATTTCCAGTCTATAACTCAGGCATTTTGACAATATAAATAACAACAGAATTGTTTGGCGTCTTAGTTGAGAATATAAATGAAATTTTGGTGTGTTATGTGAATAACATACCAAAATTATAGGGCCTGATGAAATCATGCCAGCATCAGAATTAGAATGTAGAATTTTAGAATTTAGTGGTTTCTGTGCAAGACAAAAAAGTGAAACCTTCCTTTCATCATGGTAAGGCAGACTATTCTCATTTCTAGCATGTGGCATAAAAGGCCTATGGAACTGGACTTGCATCTCCAAAATGTATGGGAAGCTTCTGCAGGACATGAAACATAAATAATGACTTTAAAACATTATATTTATATACTTATGCTTTTATTTCATTATAGTTAGATTTGTCAGTAAACAAAAGCTTCAGTTTCATCTAAGACTGTGTAAAAATAATGCACCTTTGTTTCTTTTCCAAAGGAAAGACTTATTTCATAATAAATAAATCATAGTGAAAAATAAACCACATTCCGTCAGAGATGAGGATTATTACATAGATGATGCAATGATCTTTACATTTCCTTGTTTGGTAAGAGTCATTTAATTGTGCTTGCCTTGCCTTGAATTAGTTAAAGGGACCATTCCTTTGCCACATTTATCAATCCTTTTATCCTTTCACTTCCATAAATGCATACAGCAGCTCACTACAAGAGGCAACTGAGTGAGCTGTACAGTGATAAATTTTTCTTGTTAGGAGAAATTACGTTCACTAACTTGAGCTACTTCAGCATGAAATTGAAAAAGAATCATTTTGTCTTAATTTACATTCTTGATTCAATGAGAAAAATGTAGATTAGGCCAAGAAAACTACGTAGGCATTGCTTTAAAAACTAAAGGTAAACTGAACTGGTAACATTAGAAGTTCATCAAATAACACATCTCTTGTATTTATGATAGTAGGTTGTATTAGTTCCTGCGAATCACTTTAAAATTTATACGTTTTGGTCTTTCAGATCCGTTTACTATTTCAGTTACATCTTTATCAACAGTGGTATGCATTTTTCATTTCTCACCTAAGCCGTGCACATCGTTCCTTAATCAAAATCACTGGGATAGTGCTGCGGTTCACTAGCCTTAGGAGCTGCTATTTGCCTTGAATAAATTACGTGAAAACATGTTGATTGATAGATGTTGCATGTCAGAAAAGAAGATAACTGTATCTTCTTCAGCTTACTAAAAGGTCATGCACACAGCATAATAGGAACAGCCACAGACAACTTTGAGATAAAGTGTATCATGAAAA
>NC_133577.1:103954722-104032222 GCF_964106895.1 Numenius arquata
GATATCCCCTAATTAATTCTGAATAATGTGATGAGCAAATATCTTTTTTGTTTCTTCCTTTTTAGGATTAACTGCAGTCAGTGTCCTAAGGGCTTTTCTCATCCTTCCTGTCCTTACAGGCCCTTCTGTATCCAACTGAAGCTTAATAGAGAAACTTCCATTTGAAGGAGAAGAGCTTTCTTTGGCAATATAAGAGAAGAATGGCACAAAATATTGAATATTTTTTACACATAGGACAATGATCAGACAAGTGCTGTAAGGGATAACTAACTTCCAACAGTCCCTGTGATGTGAATGAGATGTGAAAGATTCCTCAAGGCAGAAACTGCTTTTCTTACTTACTTTTCTTATTTTGCCTTTTCCAGGACTAATTGCTGCATGGTTGGAAATACTTGAATGATGATAATAAAATCCACTTTGCTCCATACTTTGTTGTTTTCTCAGTCCCTCTCCTGCTTCCTAAGAAGGCCTCCAAAATTTCTTTAGATCCTCAGACAGCACCTTATTTCTCCATATTTTTTTCAAAACATATAGGTTGCATCAAGGATGCACTTTCAGTCTGGGACTCACCGTGCTTGGCAGGTTGTCGTGTCTCTTCATCAGTGCTCTCGGTGACTTCCTAGCTGGCAGCCACAGCCTTTGGTGCACTGCAAGTGCACAACCAGGGTTAAGTGCCTGGAGCTAACCAAGCCCTTCAGAAATGTTCCTTAAAGCCAAAAAAAAAAACAGTTTTAAAAGATGAAAACTGCTCTGAGGGGCCAAGTGTTAAATCTAAGATGCCCAACGAGTCCAGGAATATTCTCAGTTCCCCCTCAGAGAATGGTGACCTGACTTACTGAAGATACAGGCAGTCCTTTTAGCAGGTCTCAATTATTATAATTTATCCAGTTATCCAGTATTGGTTCATCCAAAAAGAGTATGAAGAAACAACTTTTAACTCTGTATTTAAAATTCATTTATGGATTTTGATTCTCAAAATCCAGTGAGAAATTTGTGGATGCCAAATGGCTCTGCTTTGAAGGAACAAAAAACCAACAAAAAGCATTGGTAGGACCTGATAAAAGCTAAATAAGATGCAGGAAAGTCAGATAAAAGGTAGAAAATAAAAGTAGAAAACTTCAGTTTTAAATTCAAGAGTTTGGGTTTTTTTAGTTTTTTGTTTGCTTGTTTGTTTGTTTTTGTTTTGTTTTTAAGGTGTGGAAAGCAAAGCTATCCACCTACATGCATTGTTTCCTGAATGGTAAGGGACAAATGATAGAACTTGACTAAATATGTGGGAATTATGGGTTATATTATTTAATTTTTACTACTTTATAGTTATGAATTTAGCTTATTGTTTTAGCAGTTTGGACACCAAAGGTAATTTGTTAGGAATTTTAAACATTTTGTGCATACTAAGCACCCTCCTTAAAATCAGGAGTATTATTCTGAACAAAAACTCTGCTTCGAAACTCAAATAACATATGCACGAGCCAACTGACAGGACCAGGCATAGCCATATTGAAGGCTATTAATATTTATCATTAATCTGATAGTAAGTTATTAAAAATCTAACCTTCCTATAACTCTGTCATTTTTCTGTCTTGGCTTTTGCTTTGGTTGTGACAAATTTTAAGAAAGTAAAAATACTTTGGAAAGAAAAGCAGGGGAGAAAAACTGTTGTATGTAGTTTTGTTCATTACAGTTTGGACAGAGGCAGCTGTGATCATTGTCTTGAAATCTGACCAAAATGTGTATTACTCCCCTTTCCACAGAACATCTCTTGATATCTTTGATGAGGCTTTCTTATCAATAATTTGATATGCTTTAGCTTCTTCGGTTCCCTTGGGAAAAACAGGGGGAAAAAGAGATCTACCAAAGAACTAAAGAATTCATGAAGATTGGGTTTCAAAATTTTTTTAATACAAAATAATCTTTTCATTTTCACTCTACTTTCTTCTAACAGTTACTTAACTTCTGTATATGACAGGCCAGACTCAAATAATTTTCAAAACTGACTGCTGAATAGCTCTATGATCCCAATTCCCTGTCTATTTATTCAATTTGATCATGTCTCCAGCTCCCATAACCGTAAGATCCATAGTATTATACTCTTGCCTGATCTTACCATTGAAGCTGTTCTGTCGGCACTGCTATGGCATTTCTGTATGTTAGTCTGATGGAGGTTTAGTGCCCTAAGTAATACAATTTGCATTGATCTTCATTGTATTCTTATTGATTCAGTACCTACAAATAGGAAGATTTCTCTATTCACCTCTTCTCTATTTCTCACCTCTTTTCTGAACTGAATGGAAGTTAAAGGTTTTCCTATCTGTCCTGCATGTTTAATCTAGGTGTGACTGCAGGTTTGTCTCTTCGCTTTTTTTTCCACATTGCTAAAGATCTGTAGTAGGGGTTAGAGCACCCCCTGCCTACTGATACTCTCCTCTGACCACTGTGTGGTTCAAGATCTCATGGCAGAATAAACAGAAATGTGAGTTCTTGTGTTGAGGGAGCAGATTACAAGAGCTGGTGCTGCTAGCTCTCACCGGCCATCTGAGACAAGTTCCAGCTCTATGAGTACTTCTTCTTTCCTGTATTAAGAGGTAAAGTAAAACCTGAGCACTGTGATAACTTTTTTGAATTTGAACTGAACAGAGCAAGGAAAAGATCCTTGCAGTACTCTTGGCTAGAAGGTAGTAGCTCTGAACAGAAAAGGGGCATGCTGGGACCCATATCTCCCTTTCAGATTACTGGTCTGGTCTCCATCTATGTGCTGCTAATTTCATAATATACCAGGCAAAATATGATTGCAGGCAGAAGTTTGCAGAGCACTAGAGATTTTTCAAGTGCATTAGGTTACCACTAGTCTCTAGTTTAACTCTCATTTTTTTCCACAGACCCTTGTTCATTCATTAGTTCAATTTCTTACTCATTCTCAAAAATGAGTATGTAGGACTAAGTCACATATTATTCTTACTAGATTTTTGTCATAGGCAATTTGTGGGGTATAGATGAACTTCTGTTGAAAGATAAGGTTATTAAAAATTTGCTTGTGTTTTCATTGTTTCCTGGGAGTAAAACATTTTTTGCCTGATAAGTATCATCATAGGTTTTCCACTAAAATTTCCACTTATAAGTTACTGGGCTTGATACAGGAAATATGAGGAGATATGAGTCTCTATTATTGGGACTTCAGATTAGGTTATCATAATCTAATTTTTTTTCTTTTCTGACTAGTCATTCTAAAACTTAACTTGAAACATTTCAGAACAATGGGCAGAATTTAGTGATCAGTAATAGTGAATTGAGAGTGCAATCTCTGCAGCGTAGACTAAGCAGGCAGACATAACAGGGAATATGATTTTCATAAACAAAAAGATGTGTTCTGACTATAAAACTGAACCCAGAAACTTCTAGCTGTTACATTACCTTGCTGAGCAGCTGTAAAGTTTAACATGTAATAATGTAAATAAGCAAACTTGAATTTAGGATGCAGTTAAGAAGTTGAAGAGATTTATAGATCATCCCTTATTAGAATTGTCCCACATAGATTTTTTTTAATGGCAAAAGCACTAGCTACTACCCAGGTTTCTCACAAAAGTTTATATTTATACAGAATTTTGAAGCTGGAAATATTACACTACAGCTTTGTTTATTATTCCACCTACTGTCTCAGAGCACTGAGTTGTGCATTATGCGTCAAAACATGTTCTGTTCTTTCGGAGTTCTTAGGGAGGCAATACGATGTAATTCATTATGCCCTGAAGATAAACAGTACCTCTTGACCTTTTCAAGAAAAGTTGCAATATTTTCTTATTCCAGAATGTAATATTGTACTGAGCCGATATCAATGTGATAAGATAAATGTTTCCCTTTCTAATGTAAACCAGAGTGCACTACATTTATATAAAAGTCTTGGGGGATACCCAAAGCCTCCAGATAAAAAGGGGCAGCTTGGCTATTGTAGGTCTGCATTTTTGAATTCTCAGTCTCAAAGCACAGAGGGCAAACTGCATCCAGTCTTGAAGATGGTGGCCAGGATTTTCAGAAGTGAACAGATTTTTGTGTTCCCCAATTTAGGATTCTCCTAAAGAATTTTCAAGCAAGTTGAAAAGTATAGGATTTGTTACTCATCTTCCCTGACAAACCTCCCTCCCAATGGCCTCATTTACCTTCATATGTTAAATGTTTTTGTATGTAGGTCAGTACTCTGCTTTATATGTGGCATGTAAAAAACCTCTGTTACTCATGTATATTCTATTCACAGGAAAGAGTGGCTTTAACTGCAGCTACTATTACATGTAAAATAACATGGTATATTTTAAAATCAGTTCATTATTAAAGAGGATTTACTTCTGCTGTTACTGCATTTGGAACTTCATAGATATTCTGAACAGTTACTACTGTAAGCAAAATAATAGTTACGCTATAAAGCAGTAACATCTTTCAACCCGTTCAGGTTGAAAGTAGGACTATTTTAAACATAGCAATCACAGCATATAAATTAGATTCAACAGGGATTAAAGTTAGGAGAAAAGAAGAGTGAAAAACAGGAGTAAAAAGAAATGAAATATCATGAAATCAGTCTATTTTACATACTTATTAATGCCATTTAGTTCTGGACTTTTTTGTTTGTTAATTTTTTGATTTACTTAAGCAAGAGTCTTAAAATCTAGTGACAACATTTAGAAAGAGGAAAGATTAAGTTCTATATTAGGAAGCTAACTGAGAAGAGCAAGTTTTGAGGGAAGGTTTTAAGTTCTTGAGTGAGGTGAAAACATGAGGGAAGATGAGCCTGCCATTTAGGTCAACGTAAGGAAAACCTTGGAGTCACCCAGGGAAGAAGATGACTATAAAGAGAAAAGGAAAGCTGACACATGAGAAGAAAAAAATGAAGATGAGGTTCTTTAGGGGTCAAGTAGACTAGGACTTTAAGAATAAAGAATTTGAATTTCATTTGAAAACAAATTATGTTTTCACCAGGGAACCAACCAGAATTTATGAATTAGTCAGTCTTTATACTGGAAAAGAAATAATTGTAAGCTAATGAGTTTTAGAGGCAAAGACCTTAGATTTTGTGCTTGCAGATGTGCAATCATGAATCTTATTTAGATATAGTTCTCTCTTCTGTCCCCACATTTGTGACAGTTGCACATATCTGCAGTAAAGACAGTCCAAAAATTTCTTCCAGTTTAAAGGGAATTTCTAGAATATATTTTGTGTGTGTGTGTGTGTGTGTGTGTGTGTATGTTTATGCAGCCTGTATCCCATAGTAAAGGAAAGGAGCACGGTAGGGCAGAAGCAATATAAATGACTTGGCAGAGTGTTTACCACTCAGTCTGTAGCTTATCTCCTCGCTTGTTGTTGGGGATAGTTAAATGATCTATATCAAATTCATTCTACAGCTGTCGGTACCTGCAAGCGTATAAACAGACGGGTAAGATTTCTAGGAGGCAGATGCCCCCATCACTAAAAAGACTGCTCTAATTGGCATAATCAGTACAAGAAATGAAGAGTGAATGAGCATGGAAATAGAATTACTTTTCTACCCCTTGAAAGGAGGCAGTAACGGGCTACATTGATTTAGTTGCTCCTGCAGCTGACTATGCTGAACTTTCCCTGAACATAGAAAAAGGGCATTTTAATCTCCCAAACCATGCATCTGGCATCTTCCATTAACATTAAACACGGGGAAGAAAAAAAAAAAAAAAAAAAAAAAAAAAAAAAAAAAAGAAGAGGGGAAGTGTGGTTGTTGTCCAGAAACATTTATATCTGACTTGAGGATCCTACAAAAATTTTAACCACTGGTGGAAGGTGCCCCATTCAGGTTAACTGTCTCTGCACACCCCGTTCTTGCAACTCGTGGCAGAATAGAGTTTGTCTGTGCCTTAAATTTCACTGTCGCCTCTCATTTCTTCCTTACTAGACTGAAGTGATTTAAATCTGTTTGAAATCTGTATACAGTTGGATATTGCTTGAAATGAGCTGCAGCGTGAGCAGACATGAGAGACTGACAGTTGAACACATATAGTAATCAGCAAGGGCAGGATTTAATTGCAGCTAATTTGTACTGGTTGAACACCTCTCCGTATAAAAAATATTTTATACTCAATTATATTTATAATGTTTTGGACAATCAACATATGGTAAAACTTAACAGTATAACCATTTAATCTAACACAGATTCGACCTGTCCCTCCTTTCTTTGCTTGTCAGAAGCTTTTATGCCTTTCTATATGGAAAACAGTTTAAGAAATGCAAGCCTGGATACAGGACTAGATCTCTTCCTGTCTTTGGCCTTACTAACTATTTGATTTTGAGGATGCATTAAAGGCCGCCATGTGAAATGTTCAATTCCCTCTGTTCCCAAAACCTTATTTTTTGCTGAGAAATTCAGGAAACTTGCTGAAGCTATATTACAGTGTGGGTGAATACATATGGCTTGTGACAGGTTAGATACAACACAATAATTTATGACTGTGTGAATGTACATTACTGAATCCCCTTCTTTGTTCTTAAGTATAAATGCCATTCTCCTTATCATTCTTTTTCAATTTTTATAAAACTATGTTGTTAAAGCCTTAGCTGTAATTATTTTGTCTTCTTGTAACACCTATGAAAAAAACCCAAAACAAAACCAGAATTCTGCTATGCCAGAAATAATATGGGTTAAGTTATTTGCAAAACTTAAAAAATGTGTTCTAGAACAGACATTACTTCTTAATAAGGAGTTGCAACAGAGGCCTTTGATTCTAAAAAATTCAGAAATGTTAAGCAAACTTTGTCTGAAAAAACTTGCATTCTGGAAAACAAAAGCTGAGGTTGCACTTGGCAAAAATTCAGAAATTGCTTCTTCCAGCAACTACATTGATTGGTAGAGGTGAAAATTCCTGCAGTCATTGCTCTTAGGGTTTTTTTTTTGAACTTTAGCTTTGTTGCAAAATGTCTACTTTGGAATACTATTAATTCACAATGTAAATAAATTTAAATGGTACTCATGATATATCTTGTCTTGCAAGATGATGTAAAAGTTTGAGTGCATTCCATGTGTCCAGATTTCAAGGAATGGTGCTTATTAGGTCAGAAGAAGTGCTCACTTTGTAGTTATGGAGTCTGCCAATGCTTGTTATAATAGCAGGAATATCTGTACTACTTTAATTGTGTCAGACTAGTCAAAGAAACACTTGCCTTGAAGATTACAGAAGTCAGCTTAAGTAAAATTAATTTATTTTCCTAAGTAGCATAATCATCTCTAGTCACTAGAATATGTTCTCTCAATGATATTGTGCTGGCCTGATTGTTACACTCTGATTACTATACGAGGCTTTTTTAATGCCTTCTAGTCAGGAAGAAATTTAATCTCTCTTCAACATTGCTTCCATTGTTTTTATTTTGGTGCTATTCAATTGTGATTCTCTTTGCATTTGTATAAAGTTTTTTTAAATTGTCTTTAATTTACAGTCCATGTAGTCTTTCTGTGATTCACCTTTTCTCTATGTCTTTTTAGCAATGAAGAAATACTTCAGCTATTCTTGTAAAGGCACAAGGCCTCTAGCCAGAATCTTCCCAGATTTTGATGCAGAAAAATATAAAGAAAAACATCAGGGATTGTTAAATTATTTTTAAAGAAACTCCTAGGCCTTTTCATTTTCACAGTACCCTTAAAAAAAAAAAAGTAATAGAAAAATGTTGTTAAAAATCCTTAGCGCTCCAAGTTGAGCCTTTTTACTCTGTTTGGTTGTCTCTGTGCAAATCCCACATGGCCCGTACCCACTGGTGATACCCCAAAGCCTTTGCACTGTTCCTTGTCATCTGGTTGCCAGAGTTCAAGCCAGCTTTGGTGAATAGCCTGCTTGCTCCTTTACCCATAACAGAGTTTGTCAAGTGCCAGCACTGAGAGCTGGAGCACTCCTGGAGCTGGTGACTAACCTGAGCTCTGGAAATTACTTTCTCTGCAGACTTTGTCGAATTACATAACTCTGAATTCTCAGTCTTAAGTGCCTAAACATGAAGATGAAAAATACCATCAACCTTATTAGAATTTACAGAAACGATAATACAGTACTATTTTTGTGGATTTGATTGACAGGAACTCTGGAAACAGATGCTTTGCAGTCAAATCTGGTTTTTTCCCCCTGCCTCTTTATTTAAAAAAAAAAAAAAAAAAAGGAAAAAAGGCTTGAGGCTGTTGTCAGAATTTTGTCTTCAGAAGTAAAACTCACCCCAGATGCATAAGGTGTCCATATAAAACTGGTAGTTAAAACTTGTCAGCAGACATGCCATGAGATGGTGGTGGAGGTTCCTGCTGCAACAGTTCACGATGAAAGGAATCTTCTTTCTCCCCCCCCAGAAGGAGTGTTTATTGCTGTTGTTTCTGACAAGGATTTGTTTTTCCAACCTATTGAGCTATGAAATGAGGATCCTTTGAAACTCTCCCAAGCCATCCCAAAATAACATCCTGGCTACTTCAGCTGAGGGAGGCTCTAAAGCAACGTATGGCTCAACTGTTTTGAGCACATAGGCATGATCTGCACTGGTAAATTGAACATACATTTTCTGGATGCTATATCGGGCAGCTGACACAGGGTGAGACACACCTGAGCTAATAAGTGTTTTAATCCCCAAAACTGGGATGACTGCATCCAGTTCCCTAGTGAGACTGATCCTTGGAAAAGTCTGACCACAGAGCTGTGCTTGGGCATTGCTTGGGAGAGTGCGGGTCAGCACCGGTCGAAAAGCATGCCAAGAGCTGTGCTTACGGCTTGCTGGGGTAGAAAATCACATTCTCAGGCACTCACCGGTTTATCGGTGTAGGTGAAGCCCAAGAGAATTAGTAAAAGTGATACTGTCATCATACTTCTTTCAGTAATACACTCCCTATATGTTTTTATAACTATAAACATGAAAGTAGCTTGTAGCATTCAGGACTTAGTGATATTAATGAACTCAGGATTGCTGGAGAAGAGGGTGAGAACCTCTGACATTCATTTAAAATCAAAAATTGTTGCACCTGCTGGCCACAGCTCTGCCTTCAGGTAGCAACATAAGCCTTATGCCATAAGCTGTGCACCAGAAAGTATTTCAAAGCCATCCCAAAGTCTTGACATAAAATGGTTTCTCTCCCATTTTTATTTTTCCGTCCACTGTCCTATGGCACAAGAAGAGCCCTGGGAATTGCAGTAGACTAATAGATATCATCCAGAAGGCTTTCTTATAAAAGGCAAGGCCTTTCCACTAAAAATACTGTAATACTATGATGTCTGTCTTTTTTTTTTTTTCCCCAAGTCTCAGAGCTGGAATTATCTACATTTTGTCCTGCAAAATAAATATCCACCTCTAATAGATGGAATAATTTTTTTTTTGAATATCAGCTAAAGTAAAATTTGCTATACATTGTAACACTATGATAGTATCAAAAGATCTAGCCAGGAACAGATCCATGTTTTGTGTGATACTGTCAAGTCATTGTATGAAGAAGTGATAATCTACGAAGAAGGCATACATTTCACAGGTTAAAGGCATTGCCTCCTGCCTAGTCAATTAAAATAAAAGTCAATATTAGAAGCAGCAAAGTAGTATTGGATCATCACACCCAAGGTTAAAAAAAAACCAAAAAGGTTTTGTATCTGTTTACTGATTTTTTTGTGGCCCCATGTCTTTCTGCTGATGTTTGTAAAATGAGTACTGTGTGTTGAAAGCAGCACCTAAAATAGTTATGAACTTAGAAGTAGAACTTAGTTTATTATTGTTGTATTCTGTGGCACTGTAAGTAGTTTGGTATACTAAAAATATTGCCGGTATCATACCTAGCTGAAGGAGGCTTGTATGACATGAAAGATTCTGCTCTATAGCGTATACAGTTACTAAATTTTGAAAGCCTTTTATCTGTCCTTGAAAAGCCTTGATTCCCTTTTCAATCTCCGAACCTATGGTTACATGGGAGCGATGAGGACTAGACACAAGGAACTGTTGTTAACAAAATATTTCATAAAATACTAAAACAAAACCAGAGGAAAAAATGTAGTATTTTTTGAAAAAGTTGGCAATCCGTATGCAAGATTAATTATCGGTAGATTGCAGAAAGTGAAAGATTGCAGCAAGTTTGAAAACTCTGCTGGTCATTGGTCAGAGAAAATTCTGTCATGCTGTAAAACTACCTGGGAGTGATACAACAGGAAAGTCTTGACTGAGAAAGTGGTTAAGGTTTGGAAGGATGAGTGTAAGTATCCAGGTTATTTAGATAATTTTTGTTTCTTATTTTTCAGTAAAGAAAATGTAACCTTTTAATTAAGGTATGTGTGTGAAGAGGCTGCAGAAGTGTAGTGTTTCTTTAATCCGTATACAGTTCTGTCTCACACCTTGATTGTACCTCTATGGTTTTATTTAAAAAATTCAAAATGTCAGTTTGGTTATCAGTCTGCCATTTTCAAAATTAACTATAAAAGCACTGCAGAAAAACTGCATGAGAAATTTCCTGCGTGGACAGATACTGGTTTTGCTGTAAGAACAATTTATAGATTAAGTGGGAGATTGGGCTTTTGTATTACTTTTTGCAATGCTGTGAGGGCTGGTGGAGCCGGCCCATCCTCTGCTGGGATCTGCTCCCCTGGGTGGGTGCACAGGTGGAGCAGGGGAGAAGGAAGCATCTAAATAATATGTTTTTACATAGGCTTTATATAAGTGTGCAGGTGCGGACATACATATTTATTTTGAATGAATAAGCACAGAGTGTGCTATGAGGGAAAAAAAGCCCTCGTGCTCTTTTTTCATAGACGCCTTAGAGACAATGAGGGTGAAGGTATTTGAAGTAAGGGCAGGCAATGGTGGTGGATTGATGCCTCACGTAAAGCAATTTCTGGAAGAAATCCAGAATTTTTGAGAGAAGTCACAAAGAGGAAGGTAGAGAAATTGTTGCAGATTGATGAGGTTTTAAATGTTACAAGAAGAAAAAAGGAAGTATTGTAGGAAGGAGGATCTGGAAAATACTTTAAGGACATGAAATCTGAACTATGTGCAACTATGTGGAAAGAGGAGTGTCTTTAGACAAGAAGACTAGTAGCTGAGTTTTCACGATACTAAGTTGAGGACAAGACACAATAGAGGACTGATAAAAGCTGAAATTCAGGTTTTTATTTGTGTAAAGTAGGAGTAGTTAAAAGGATGAAAGGAGTGAAATTTATATCTAAAGTTCATTTCCAGCGTATTTAGATCATGTGCCTAGGTTGCCAGTGCTTTTTTTTTTTTTTTTTTTATGTGCTTGCTAGTGATAGTGATTATGCAATATATGCTACATGGCTCAGAGGAAATTTTAACAATCTGATGCCAGAAGAGACTTTAACTGATGTGAAGTACTACATGTGTTTGGCACCAACATAACTGGGTGTGTCTGCTTCTACAAATGCATCTGAAGATGATAATGCCCCTGAGCATATTTATTATTATAATTCCTTGATTAGCTTACTGTTTAGGAAGATTACTGTAGATGCCAAGGCAATGTAATAAGGATCATTTTTTCCTGGGCGAGTGATGAAGTGTGATTGGAACATCTACTTTTTAATTCAAATGCCTAACCTGTTGTGTTGCTCGTGTATACTACTTGTACAGTTGCTATCATTTCTCCAGCACCTAAACGCCCTGGGAATTGCAAAATGTCTCTCTATTCCTCTTCTGCAAAACATTTTTACTAGCTTCAGGTCTTTTCTTTTTCATCCCAGCAAGTTTCTAATCATAAAGAATATACTCCCTACCAGATCTCCTCACAAGGGCTGAAACTGGGATGAGGAGCCTGAGGACATTTGCCTGTCTGTCTTCACTTGCATTTTAGCTTAAAATTAAAGCTCTTTGTCATTTCACTCTTTTTATAATCTTCACTCTTAAAAGTCCCTGAAGTGGAGAATTCTTTCTCAGTAGTTCTGTCTACACGGACTGCTAAGGCTACCCTTCAAAACATACAACTCATTTGCCAGCCAGAGCAAGAACCTGAAGATTTGGATTCTTTGGAGAGAGAGGTCTGCATGTTGGATCATGCCTCCTAGATCATCATGAAATGCACCAAAAGAGTTAAAAGGTAGATAAGTAGCTCGAGAGGAAAGCTGCAATTATAGTCTTTCAGGCAGACCAGAGTAGACTGCGAGTGCAGATAGCTCTTTCAGAGAGATGCAGAGCTAACCAGTGCTACTTTTGTTGGGTTTTTCACAGAATATAAGCATTTCCTTCCAGAAAAAAAGTTTTTAATTTTATGTGTGTGAATGCGTGTGTTACTTTGCACATATATACATATACATTAATTTGTCATCATGGCACAGAAGTTCCTCAGGAGCCTCACAATCCACACTTAGTAGCAGATTTTAATGCTTCAGAATTATTCCAGGAAGTTTAGATCAGACCTTGTGTTATCAGCACGCTCATAACTATTGCCAAATGCCGCCATTGATAATTCTAGTGTCTAGAAAATGGGCTGTTTATTTGCATAATTTACTTCTTGATCTCATATCAGTGTTTTTACTCCTTTTTTTAAAACTCCAGACAGGACTTCACTTCTCTCTTCAAAAGAAGGTTTATCAAAAACCTTGAAAAAATACAAATAAAAGGACTATATTGTATTGCCTATTTACATTCATGTTTATTGTTTTTTCCCTTAATTATTCTTGTATTAAACATATATCTGGAGCTCTTTATGCCAACTGAAGTTTTGAAAAGCATTACAAAAATATCCATGAGAAAAAAAAATGGACTCAAGTAGGATTTCAGTTGAGCTGATTCAGCTTTAGCAATACATGTTTTAAGTGGCTTAGACTATGTAGTGACTTTTGATCAAATTATTTCATTAAAAACATGATTGAAATCAGGTTATCAAAGTTACTTTGTAAGTTTTGTTTTTGTAGCTTTAGACTTAAAGTCACAATAAATTATGAGTCGCTTTGCTTCTCTATTTTGTGTGTGTGTGTGTGTGTGTGTGTGTGTAGATGTGTGCCTTAAGTTGATGAAGTTTTGCTTCAGACCCTCACTCTTGCTTTGTTTTTCTCTCCTCTTCCCAGCTCTCCATTTCAGCCAGGCTTCTATTGTTCATAATAAGAATTGCAATTTTATTTTCTGCTACTGTTGTGCCCAGACTTGGTGGTAAGGATACAAGAATCCTACCCAGATGGCTCTGACTGCAATTAGGGCAAAGAGCACTTAATTCTAAGCCATCTCATGTTCTGTATAAACTATTTCTCTGTTCAGTCCAAAATTTCAAGGACAGTCTCATAAACACCAACATGGTCATGTAAGGTCGGAAAATTCCAAAGAGCAAGTCACAGCTCTTACTGATCCTCTGCTGTTAACTCACCATAGAAACAAACCATGCTGAAGCTTCATGATACTCAGTTTATGAGAACACGGTGTTATTTGAAATGTAGCAAGGTGTTAGACATCACAGTAATCCGAACTTGGCATGCTTTCACAGGAACCATACAATCAAATAAAATAGGGCTGGAAGACACTTGTAAAGATCTTCTGTGTCCCAGAGCAGAATTACTGCTCTTAACTGTTCCTCAAGATGCTTCTTACACAGGTCCAGGGACAAGGATTTTGCAGTCTCTACACATTGTACTCCTCCACTATCCCTGCCGTTGGAAAGTTTCTTCTTAAATTTAATTAAATCTCCCTGGAATCAGTTTAAGGCCATTCTTACTTCTCTTATCCATGGAATACAATTAATTCCTTCTGTGCAGAAACTTGCTGAAGACTGCTGTTGCTTTAGGGTTAGGGTTTTTTTTCTGTTTTTATGATCAGACACTTGCTATCCCACAGGTTGGATTTTCTCATTGTAATCATTCTTAGTGCTCTTCTCTGGTCACTAGTCAGATGGTCCACCTCTTTGAAACATTGTGCCCCAATCTGGGCACAGTTCTCTAGCTGTGTCTTTAGAAAGCAGAATAAAGTGGAAAAAAATACCAGTTTTGAAAATGACACTTCTATTTATATGACCCAGTTTTCTTTTATTATAATCGCATGACTGCATTGACTTGTGTCTTTAATATATGTTTTTCATCATAGGTGTATACTTTAAATTTGAGATTTCTTTAAATTATGTCCTTGTAAAAACAGAAGTTCAATAATTAGATCTATTAAAAATATTTAAAAAGAAACTTTAAATTTATAACATCTAATGGGAAACTCAGACATGAACTTTGTTTTTCTCCACTGATTATCAATTGGATGTTTCAAAAATAGCTGTTGTGCCTTCCTCCCATACAGCAAAAGCCTGATATGACCATCTTGGTAATACTTCCTTTTGTAGTTGCAATCTCACTCGTGTCTCTGGGTAGGGATTTATAAGGGCAGTGGTAAATCAAATCAGTTAGTGTTCAAATAATTGAAGCCTTTTCAATCAGTAACTCTTCAATAAATATGTAATTCCTCACATTATGATTGGCTGAGAGAGTTTGATTTGTATAATTACTGTAACTTTATTTGTAATTACTTTTTTACCATGTAGAACCATAATTTTTGATGGATGGCTTTGGTTTCTAGCTCATATGGTATCGGGATGAGGAATCTGTGCTTATGACACTTTGTGTCAGCACTCCTTTGCCAGTCACAGTGCAGAATGTTATTGAATTGAAAATAAGTTGTAAAGATAGAGGTATTTACTTCTGCCTTCTAAATGGCTAAGGCTATTCTAGGCTAAATATTCTTTTGGCATTTTCTTCACATGTTATTTTATCTCTCCATACTACTTAGAGCTAATCAGTCCTCAGACCTGCCCTCTCAAGGGTTCTAAGAATCTTGCTGTTGGCCAGAACAAAACATTTGAGTATGTGTTTCCTTTTGTTTTATATCTGCCTCACCTTTTGTTTTAGTTTATATCTTGATTATGATTTTTGCAATCATTTGCTTAATAATATCCGTGCTGATTTCATCTTTAATTTTGAATTTAATTCGCCTTTAATTTCTAAATTTCCCTTTCAGATTTCTATCAGTTAAAACTGCTGCCTTCTAACAGCCTAACATTACAGTGCTTCCCTTGATATTACGTTTCTTTCTCCTCCCACATTTGCTCTGCATTTTGATTTTAGTACAAATGGGACCACTCTTGCTTTCATTTGCATCAGTTCCTTTCCTATTTATATATTATCAAACCATCTATTATTCCACCTAAGCCAACACTACTTTGTTTCAGACTGCTTTAATTAAAAGTGGGTTTCACAGCCAATAAGTGAATGTCTACAATGGACAGACTTGAACGAAAGTCTTTTTTTAAACCAACTCTTTTCAAATCAAGGGTACGTACACATTTGTGCAACATATACATAATACTAAAGAAACATACAATAATTCTAAGGATTTTTTTATCTCTGGATTCACACATGCGAAGGATGGAGTGACTGTTCTTTGTCCTTCACACTTAAATAGTTTTTATGTATTTGCTAGATGATTTTCATGTGAAATAGTTCATACCAGTTTTCACGTGGACAACTTGTACATGCTGCCATTGCCACATTGTGTTCATGTAGAACTAAAAGATCAGCTCTTCCATTTAGCTATTGCATGTCCCAATTTTCTAGAAGTAACACCACATGGAAGAAAATAGCAGTGGCAGGACATTTGTGAGCTTGTGGCACTGGTATTTGGTGTGTGCCCTGTTTTTGTGTTCATTTAATTCAGTTAGTCACTGCTTAATACAAGTAGTAGGAACGGAGTAGGGTAGATTGCCTGCTCCTGTGTTTACCAAAGGAAAGTTAAGTTCAGGCACGTGGGATGAAAGAAAGGAGATTGTCAGGTTGGAGCACAGCTTTGATGCTGTGGGCCCCCATCTCTCCTAACCCTTGACATTTGCATTCTTCAGGTGGTCT
The DNA here is from genome assembly GCF_964106895.1 of Numenius arquata. Taxonomy (NCBI): domain Eukaryota; kingdom Metazoa; phylum Chordata; class Aves; order Charadriiformes; family Scolopacidae; genus Numenius; species Numenius arquata. The sequence goes on from NC_133577.1 coordinate 103,970,544, forward strand.
GAGCTTTGGAGACAGCATTTGGGTTTGCTGTCATGCACCATGTTATGTGTGGTCTGATGTGTCGCCCTAATGACCAGTGCAGATTGATGTCTACAGGGGAAGAGCCCTGATAATGCCATCAGGAATTGAAGCAAGCGAGTGTTTTGTTTCTAGTTCTTGGTCAGCCAAATAATGGACAGGAAAAATGAAAGAGTTGTTTTTGAAACAGTGTTTGGCAGCCATTAAATTGGGTTATATAGAGAGAAGCTACATTTGCTGTATAAAACGAAATATGTCATCTGCTACGTTATTAGTGCCCTGTATTTGTTTAGCATCTTTCACATGGGGAAAAGTAAGACACTAAACAAAAAAAAATTGCCAAAACAATTAGAGTGAAAAAAATTTGGTAATTAACTATTATTTTTCACAAAACTAGTCTAATTATGAATCAGTCATGGTAAAATGAAAGGTCAATAACTACAGATGCATAATTTCTCTCTGATAGATTGCTGTTTGAAAATAGGTTTATGACAATTATGTGATTAATTTCCTTTTATTAAACAGCATTATGAGACTTCATGTTGCATTCATCAGTTTATTACTGTTACTTTTTCTCTTCACTTGCAAATTAATCCTGGATAACATCAGGGCAGAGCAGAAGCTCAGGTAGATTGAGGATCTCTTCTTCTAATGTTGTTTGTATTGCAGGGAAGACTACAAATCTAAATCAAAATCAGAGCCTCAGTATGCTGAAACTGACAGTATCATCCTAAGAAAACGAAACACACAAAAAAACCCAAAGTAACCAACCAACAAAAAACAACCAAGTGCTTTTAGCCCAAGGAAATGAGGGCCAGACCCAGTGAAATTGGTACATTTCTAAGATGAGGCACGTGAGGAATGTAAGTACGTAAGTTAAAATGTGATCCAGAACGGCTTTCCCCACTTGCTACCTAACCCTCAAAGTGCCCTGTCTTTTTATCCTGAAATTCCTCAGGCACGAAGAGTTGATGTCCTGAAAACACAGAATTTGCCCAGCCTTGGAAAAGCTGAGCAGCCTGGGGATCCAGGAACCAGGCATTCATTTGCACAAATTCTTGTAGTGTCAATACAGTCAATGTTTTCAAGCAAAGTTGATGTTCACTTAATCGTGCCCCGTAGGGTTGGGCTCAGTACAGCACCCCAGTGGCCACCACCACTTTCTGGGCAAACAGCTGAAGAAGCAACCTGGTGGTAGGAGTACTTGGGATGGCAATATAGTGTCCAAGGCTATTGCCTCTTCTTCTTGAATGTCATTTAGTTTCAAACATTTTGGTCTCTTGCAGTTTGTGTTCTACTAGTAGGCAAGGCTTCAGGGCACCCTGTAGTTCAGCTGCTGAAACTGGGCACATGGAACATTGGGGCTGTCTGCAGCTGCTGATCTAGATGCAGAAGACAGACAAATCTCTTTTGTTTAAATATTTGCACACTTTCATGTTGGGTTAATTGAGTGAAATCATTCTTGGTGACCATCTAGATTTCTTAGATAATGTATTCCTTGAGGTGGTGCCAACAGCCTTAGCTATCTGCTGCTTCATTTCTACTTCTTTAGGAAAACACTGTAATAATTGTTCAGTCTACCACTCAAAGATGAAATCATACTGGTTATTTGGCTTGGATTTTAGTTATGTACAGGATTTCCTTGACTTCATGGGCTCTTCAGTGCGACACATTTGTCCTCAGTGGACAGGACAGGTTTTATCTTCTTTGTGTAGCTTGCAGAAAGGGAGTGTCATTCACTAAGGAAAATGAATTTGTCTCAGGGTGCATGGGAGTTTGCTTTTCCTGTCAAGTCTCCTGGAGAGATTGCTGTTGGAAAAGAGTGGGATCATCTTAAATTCAAGATTCTTTGAATAGTGCTAAATACTTTGCTACTCCATTTGGAAAGATTATAAGCTGCTGTGCTGACTGGCTGTGATATTCATTAGTGAACTTTCTGGGAAAATATAGTCAGCGAGAAACAAAGGTTTAGCAGCATCATTTGGGTGCTGTTAGGGAGCGTTGAACAGCGTTGGCTTTCTGTCACCATCTTTCAAGCATCTCATACAACTCTTGGTAATTCTGGGCTTCTCGCTCGGAGCCAGCTGGAGAATAAGCCCACCGCAGGGTGTAAAGGGGCAAAGATTCTCCTGAAGTGTTTTTTATAATAAATGTAGCTATGTAATCATTTGGTTAACTTGTTATTCAACCAGTGCAGAGCAGTCTTTGGCCTTAAATCCAGCTTAGCGTGTTGATACGTTTCGGTTGCATAGTGCTACCGGTGAGATGACTCTCGTTTGACATATTCAGCCATTTGGAAACTTATTTTATGTTCAGAAACTTATTTTACGTTCAGTAGGAATGTTAGAGTATGCAGTAATTTGAAAAAAAATAAAATAGGGATTTGGATTTAGCAAAAGGAAAGAATCTGGTTGTCTTCTGGCAAGTTTTTTAGTTCTGGTTATCTGCAAAGTATACACCTCTTGTCAGTATAAATAGGGAGTGCCTGTATAAACATTCTTGTTTCGCCTGTTCCACATAATAGTTTCTTGTATCATATTTCTTTTGACCTCGCTATCTGAAACCAATTACAGGAGATCCATTTGGGCTGCATCTATTTTCATAAGAAGCCCAGGCAGCAGTGTTTTTCTCAGAGATGAATATCAACATCAAATATGCTTCTGAGTGCTTTGTTATTTATGTTTCAGAGAGATTTTGTAGCCTTCAGCTCTCAAGAATGTGTCACGCTGTGCTGTTTATACATTGACGATATTAATGGGCGTAGATGTCATTTTTCATTTTAACGTCTCAAATGCAACAGGCTGATAGGTTAAACATTCCTGTTTTTAAAGGAAAGATATGAGTGACATCTGTTTCCTAAAAATATACTTGTATTTACTTTTTAAAAACCAGAGTAATAAGTTTACCATCTTTTAGTGGCATCTTTCACTTTATTAAAATGACAGAACTTTAGAAATTATTTTAAGACATGCTTAAATTAAATACAAGGGTTTGGAATACAAAATAAAAGCAAGTTGTATCTCATAGTATTATCGCCAACAAATTGCAAAATCTACTGCAATTTATCAACTTTAATAGGGTGAGTTATATGCAATTAATTTCATTTTTGTTCTGCTTACGTTTTAGCTATGCCAAAGCTGCACAGTAAATATTAAGAAGTAGTGTTCCCAATAAATATTTTACTAGAAGACACAGTGAGTTCTGGAAACCATATGCCCAAATTTCCTGCTTATACAGCCATTACTTAAAGCACTAAAATGATTTTCATTTGCATTATTAAAATAATTTTTAATCCTCAGTTCTTTTTATTGCTTTTGTCTACATTGACTTTTTTGTATAGTTTTACTAATTTAGATAACTTAATTAAGGAAAAGTGCCTACTAAATTTGAAACAAATGTTACTGGAAACTGGATACAATTTTGACTGCCTTAGAATCTGTTCTTGCTGCTGTTAACTTGAGCTAGGACTCAACGTAATTTTGATCTGCCAGATTTATAAATGTCTGTTAGTTTGTCTCCATTGAACCGGTTTTAGACCACAAGTTATTATCAAATGAGTTCACAGAAATTTATAAATGATAAGTGGGATGGGTGTTTACTTCAACTGTGCGTATTAAACTATGAATTCTGAAAGACACTTTCAAGTTGTCAATTTGTTTTGCAAAGATTTAATAGCAGCAAATGAATTGGTAGAACTGAGTGTTTTATAGTCTCATAATCTTCACTTATGAATAATGTCAGTAATAATCCTTTGAAATTAACAGTGTGTTTCTGGGAGGTTGTTTACTGAGCAGACAAATCTAAAGTTAAGCAGCACACAGGGAGGAAAAAGTACCATATGAACACTGCCATAAGAACAAAGGCTGACAGTGATTTCTTCTTATGAGTTTTAAATCATCTCTGATCTCTTGAAATTGTTTTCTGTTCCTCTTCTATCTCCTGTGTTTACAATAATCTAAACTGCCACAATAAGATCACTGAAGTATTCAGGTAGTCATCATTTATAAGACATTCTGTATTAAAAGATGAGCCTTTACTCCTTTAAAGATATCCCAACCAGTGCATATGAATCAAAATAGTTTAAGTAGTAGAGCCTTTTATGCAAACATATCCTGTTGTGCTGCCTTGCTTTTTCATAAAGTGTGACTCTTTGTAGTTAGCGATAGGAAGTCATGCCTTCTTAGGCAAATTCCACAGGAGCATGCTAGCCACAATTTGAAATTATACTGTGTAGCTTAAATCTAAGCTGCAACATACTATAATTCTCTAATTTTCAAGTACTGTAAATGTACAGCTTTACCAGATGCTTTCTGGCTTCTTTTATTGTACTGACATGAGATGACTTTGCTGCTGAGGAAGATCAGGACACTGAAAAACTTGCAGTTCCAGTTATTTGCGACTATACATCAACATTATATAATTAGAATTTCTATTCCAGATAAAGGCCGTGTAATGAATTGTCTGCAACCGCCACAAATAAAACATAATTATCTTTATGGTTTTTCCTGTTTTCTGTAACTCCAGATCTCTTCTCTGGTTCTTGCAGCAATATCACCTCAAGTGGTGAGGTTGGTTTTCCTGTACAGTCTCCCATGAATCCAGGAGTGTAATACTTCTCTCACTTCCATTCAAGTTTCCCTTTCGGAGGGCTCTAAAGATTGGGAAGGCTTATAAATTCGCCGTAGATCTTCTGTCCCTGCATTTAATCCATGTTTTGTGCTTAAACCACTGCAAGATGTTGGGACCAAATCCTGGTGCCCCTGAAATCAACAGATATATTTGTCTCTGATCTCAGACAGAGCAGGATTGTCCTTTAGGATCTGCTCAGGAACTGTGAGTGCAGAAGAGATTATGCTATTCACATAGGAAACAGGGAATCCAGTGGTTCCTTGGTAACAAAATATTTCAAGTGCACTTTGAAATATGTTAACTTTTATTTATTTTTGGCGGAGAGAAGCTAGTGCTGTGCGTCTCGTTGCTTAGGTTCAGAGGAATGTATAGTCTTTGTGAAGCTGACCTGTAATTACTTGAGAATTTGATGAAACAATACGAGGGTTGTTGTGGGAATGTCTCCAAATGTTAAAAGTCTGCTCTGCAAACTTTGTACCAAAGCCTTCTATGGGGAGACGAATCAATGTTGTTAGGAGATGGTGCTAGTGCATTCAGTTTGTTTACTTTGGTTTTCTATGTCTGCCTGCCTTCTCAGAAAACTTGCTCGGAGCCAGACTGTAGCAGCCCTCTCTCTGTCTTTTCATAATTGATCAGGGGATGACTGCCTTCCCTGAGGGTTAAGACGTGGCAACTTTTTCTGTTTGCTCAGCATCTCAATGCAGTAGTTCAAACATTGTTCACACCAGCTGGCAGTGTAATGCCATATGCACATCTTGTCAAAGCAACTGTTGTCATGGATACTAGAAACTATCTTAAAAACCAGCTCATTTGAGTCTAATCAAAATTGTACCTTTCTTTATCATTTGAGAATCTTTATTATTTTAGGGAACGTTGATCAAATGGCATCTATTGCAGTATTTTCTATCTACAGTATGTTTTAATAATGTAGATAATCATGTGATGTATTTTAAAGCTGTAACTGCTATTTACTGAACTGATTTTTTTAAGGGGGGTGGGGAAAAAAAGAGTTCTCCAGGTAGTTTCAGTGGAAATGTTTTGAATAGGGGTTTTGGGTTTTTTTAGATTTCTTGATAAATAGCACTTTATAACACTTGGCATTTTAAAAATAATTTTATAGGGAAAATAATTTAGATTAGCCTTCTTTGGGTAAGTGAATTGTTTGTTTGCATTTCATATGTTTAACTGTATTTTGCTGAGTTGGAATGAAAACATAAAATAAATGAAAATATTTTCTATTTTGATTGGGATACTGTCATCCCAGAGTCTGATCTGGTTGGTTGAGTAGTAATTTCTTTGTTCTCTGATTTTCCGAAGAATGCAAATGAAAACCACTCATTTTTATTTGGCATTAAAACTGCACTTTATTTTGTCAAAGGAGAGGTTTCTCCTTGAATTGTAAGTACAAAAAGTGTTTTTAATCTTCAATGAATATCCTTATTAATTCACTTTCAAGATAATCTGATGTTGATTTGTCAAATTTAATTACAGCTTCCGGTAACACTTGAAGTCTACTTGCTTTTGCTTCAAAATTCTAATATGAAAATGCAAATTGAATGATAATTTGCAAGGGAGTGGGCATTTTAGTTGAACACTCAAAGACAAGTTCCTTGTGGAAATGAGGCTATTGATGCAGTTTATGATTTTTCCTCTTCAAGCACTTTAAACAAATTAACTTTATTTCCTGCAGGATTTCATGTACATCCATAAATTCTAGTGAAGTCCTGTATATGTACTTTCAGAAGATTTTCTTTATGTTTTAAGTAAAAAACAAACTGAAGTCTGAAATCTAGCAAATACAAATCAAATAGGAGGAGATTGCATTTGTTCGATTGGACTTTTACGTAACATTAGCAATGAGTAACTAATCTCTTTCTAGGAAATGGTGGAAATTATTTACTTCTTCTTTTTTTTTTTTTTTTTTTTTTTTTTTAACTTTTAGGCACTCCAGGCAGCAAGGCAGCTGCTTTTACAGCAACAGACAAGTGGACTGAAATCTCCTAAGGGCAGTGATAAACAGAGACCACTGCAGGTTAGTAAAGTATCCTTGCTTTTGGGGCCTTGCTCTCAGGGACGAGCTCTGTGCTTGCTCACACGCGAGGGGGGGCTGTGGATGCCTGTGCTCTAACCTTGTGTATGTGCATATTCACATACAAGAGGTTACAGGCTTGCACGCTGGTGACTTCTCATTCACAGAGAAAATTCACTGTAAGTGACAAAAGCCTTTTGTGGCTATAGATGCTTAATAGGTCTAAGACTGAGTTCAGTAGATATTGTGTACATTCATTCTTTACAGACATGTTGCAGAATTGATATTTGATTTTTATACATACGTGGGTTAAATTTTAAAAATGGCTGTGTTAAGAGTAAAACAGCATCCCGAAAAAAATTAACTAACTAACTCCTGGGTACTAGGTCTAAGAAGTGTTCAGAAACTACCAACACAACTGCATGAAATTATGAAAGAGCTGCTTCTGCCGTTTCAGAAAAAACATGTCATTGAGTTTAACACTGGGATGCTGTTGGGCTTCAGGTTGTATTTGGGTGAATAGGAGTTCTGTTACTGAATAATTATTTTAAATGCATTATAGGTTAAAATATATATAGCATTTTATTCTTGCAAAAATTATCTTTTTTTTTTTTGAGGTTTTAGTTCATTTATTGCTAATTCAGAGTTCCATATGAAATTGCATTCTGCTGACAAAAATGGTTCTCTTATTGTATACAGACCAAATATGGGTGTTTGACTGCTGAATTATGTCTGTTGCAAACAAAAGATGTGCATAAGCAATTATTTTATTTTGTTCAGGAAATAAAAAAGTGTAACTCCTACTATTCTCTTCCTCACATCTATTTTCTGGGTGAGCCTTTATCCTCTTGGGACTTCCCCTGTTTCCTGATGAAATAGGATGTTTTTATCCAATTTTTAGTTTTTGTCATGCATAATGGAGGACCCCAGGCACCAGAATTTATCTTTTTCTCCACCAGTGAAGTGTTGTGAAATTTGATCACTTGTGCAATTTTTGTACGTAATTCACATTTTCTCCTTTTCTTTGTAAAACTTCGTGGAGCAATGTTGGACATAGCAAACAGTTCCACATTCCACATCAGCTCTCTTCAAATATACTTTTAAAGTTATGTTTATTTGCTCAGAACGAAACAAGAACTTAGGGAAATGACTAAAGAAAATGGAAAAAAAAAAAACATGTCAAATTGGTATCCTGCCATGTTCTAGTTGTAGTCCAGTCCAGAGGCATAGGAGTCCTGGGACCATCTCAACTTTCCACTCTTTGCCTTTGACTTGCTTTGTATTAAATATCTTCTAGGCTGAAGGCAAACAAGAAGAGTAGTCGTAAAGGCAGCAGCTTATGAACTACTTAGTTTTTTAAAGCTTTTAGAAGTGGAATTTGGTGATCTTGAAAGATTGAATCACGGACACGATTGATTTAATGAATACTGTGAAAAGTAGTTTATTCTGCCAGCTCCTCAGTCTGAAAGATAACATGGGCTGTAGTAGGAGTATACAAGGTCCAGATGCTAAGGGAAGTATACGAAACAAACAAAAACAGTGATAGTTTTTCAGTATGTGTTTCCCAGTGAAGTTAGCTTACTTTAGTCCTCCAACTTGTAAACTGGAGCAGTTCAGGAGCTAGTGACTTCTCTGTTCACATTCTCCACCCATTTGTATACCATTTTTTCACGGCTGAAGAGATGTGGGGGTGCTGTGTTTGTGGTAGGCATAAATGAAATGAGAGAAAACCACATATGGAGACAGACAGTCGTACATATAACCCAGAGGATGATGAGGTGAGGAGAGCGAGTCTTGTGCTTTCCTACTCCCAAAGCATTAACCTTGGCCTGATGCCTTTCAAATGCCATGGGATGGTGGATTGTAGAGATGTCCTGTATTACGTGTTTGCCAGGAAGAGTCAGTGCCTCATGAGTCACACTTGCGAGGCAGGAAGAGGAAAATAAAGCAAATACTTTTCTTTTCAGAATTGTTACATGCTCCCTAAAGCCAAGATTATTGCTCGTGTTTCCAACTTTTCCTTCCGTGACCAGTATGTGCACAGTGCCTCTTATTAGCCATGGACACTTCATTTTGTCCATTTTTAACTGAGAAAAAAATGGTATTTGCTCCCAGACTTTGGTTTATGTATCAAATACCATGTAAATTCAGGTATGAGCACAAACTCCATTTTAATTTTCTTCTCTTGTGAAAAGGGTGTATAAAGGTTTTAAAAACGAGTCCTTGGAGCTTTTCTATTTCTGTCTTTTACTGTTAATACAGAGCTGTTCATTGTTCATTATGTAGTGGAAATTCACATTTTGAGCATTGTGATTCCTGTTTCACCAAATACTGTAATATGGGTCATAAAATTGTACAGTATTATTATTTTATTATGCCAAATTTAATGGTAACTTTAGCCAAAATCTCCTATCAGTAGAAATTGCTAAATATGTATAAGCAATTTGAGGTTTATAAGACAAAAATACTTGTGTTTGTGTTTGTGCTTAAGGAAACAGACTTCTCCCAATATTTTAAAATGCTTTAATATTAGTGTATTTCTAATTTCCTCTAATTTCAGAGCAATTCACTGATCTGGCAACTGGAGATACGTTAGAACTGGTGTATAAATCTACTAAAAACCTAATAAAACTTTTAAAACTAGCTCACACATCTGCAGGCAAATGTGGGTGTTAAGTAAGCCTTGCCATTGCATCTCTCGTGTTCCATATTTTGATGTAAACTATTCTATTGTTCCACATGCCAAAGAGGGAAAAAATGGTATTAATTTTAGTGGCCGTCTTTTTGTATTTGATGGATATTTGGGGGGTAGTAGCATATGCTGTTTTTATATATGTTTTCTCTGTTATTCCATAATGCGTCAAGTATTTTAGTGACTTACAGCACCTACTAGCTAATCAGCAAGTTGAAAGCTTATTGAAGAAACCTTCAAATTTCTGTCCTCAACTTTGCAAAAACAGGGTGTTGGGTAAGTCGTCAAGTTCTGCTGTGCTTTACAGAGAGAATGGGTTTAGAGAACTGCTGGGCTTTTCCTAGAAGAATTTGAGTGTCTCTTGTATCCTTCTCATGAAAAACCTTTTTAAATTTACCGCTAGCTATGTGATCTATTGTAAAAGAGGAATGTTGTAGTGGCAGATGTTTTTGTTTTAGCTTTTCATGCAAAAGTTACCGGTATCTAGTAGTTAGCCCCTATTTTCAGGGAGAGGAGGTTTATATTTAGATTGTGAGTTAACAATACCTGCAAAAATTACAGTTTTAGATAGACGCTTATCTTGATCTACTATTACTTTCTGATTTACATTTTTCTGGGTTTCAGACTGCAGATGGCATAACCATTAGCATTTCTTATGCAAAACAGAAGGAGAAAAGCATCCCATCTGACAAGCTTGAGTACCGATTGTAGTAGTGATTTTACTTTCATGTATAGATATCCGAATAAATGTATTTGAAACATGTTTATATATGCCATTCATTACACTGATGCACCAATTGAATGGATCCAATCAGTACATACATTGATTAATGACATATTGCAGAATAGCTAAGGAGGGTTTGTGATGAGAGTTGAGGATAGTATTAAGCTGCATATGATGAGATAATAGCGTTTATTTCTTTGCTGTACATCCTGGAAAACATATTGCAGTAGTAAGGTTAAGTTTTCTGTAGTACTGGTTTTCATTTCAGAATATTTTGCTCTTCTGGAGAAGCTGTGATTGTGGTAAACCATGGTTAAATGAAGTGATTGCTTTCACGGATTTCACTCCCTATCACCACATATCCATAGCAGGCGTAACAGGGAAAATGTCACTTTGGCTCTTAGAATCTGTAGTCCATTCTCCTACGGCAGAAAGTCCCTTACGGCCACCGAAGAACTTGGTGTCATCTAGCCTGGGTTTTAAAACTGGAAGCTTTATTGTTCTTGTTACACTTACAGTCACATGCGAGACTTGCAGTTCTTCAACAACTGTGCAGAGCACAAGCATAACCCAAAGGTAAATGCTGTTAATTTGCTGCCATTGGTGGGGGTTTCTGTACAGCATTGCAATTATTTCCCTTCCAGGTAGGCAAATCTCGGTGCTTAGGCTAATCTGTCCATGATACACATGATATTGTTGGCTGCATAGCATAGTGATTTGGACGGCTACTTGTAAATGTATTCATTTGTTCCAAGAGCTAAGAAAAGCCTAGTTATTTGTATTCCCTGTAATGTCTCTAAAGAAGTAGTTTAGTTTCATAAAGTTGGACTTTGAACTTTATTAGAATACAGAAATAATTATCTTCAGTCCCAGAAGTTAATATGTCTACAATAAGTTGGTTAGTTATTTTTTCCTTCATGGTAGGAGATTTGTTTTTTCAGTACTAATGTATTCTGTATGAGGATGGCATGTCAGGAAATCATGACTCCTGGAATCAAAGGGTTAAGCTCAGTGTGTACCAAGCCTGTTGTATAAATATCATGCTTCATGGAGTGTTGAGTAGTTAAGGTAAGCTTTGTTTATTTAGCATGAGGACTTCACTGAAGTGTAATCATTTGATAAAATTTGGGAAAAGTAAGTATACATTTAAGTTTAATTACTTAATGTTTATAGCATTAGTGCATAGTAGCAGAAGAATCACTTTTTTTTAAAGATATGCAAAATGCAAAAATTTAGCATCAAAAGATATTCATAGCCTCTTTTAACCTACTCTCCTTGCTTTATTCTCTCTTAGTTTGGTCATCTCCTTTTGGATCTTCATATGGCTCTGAATTTAATATTAAATGCACATAATAAATAAGGAAACATATCATTAATATTGTAGCTTTTAGTTACTTTTTTAAACACATAAGGAGCTGTTGAGAGATAAGAAATTGGGAATGTGGGGAAAAAGAAGCAAAAACTACTGCTTTTAAATTATATCCTCTGACTTAATGCACATTGACTGCAACCGTGCATGCATAATGCCAGTAAAAAAAATCCCAGTTTAAAAACAGAAAAAAAATGTTATGGATGTAACTTAGATAGAGTTTTCTTTGTATTACATTCAACAAAAAATAGAAACAAATCTAACTGGTTTAAAAGTCTCTTCCCAAAAACTGAATGTTTCATATTTCTATTTATGTAATGCGTGCTGCTAAGCATAGGAAGTAGGAGGATTTTGTACATGCTAGAAAGCATTGATTTAGAAAGATGCAAATGCCTAATATATAGTGTAAGAGGCGAGTAGTGATAAACAGTCTTTTTCCCTCTTGAGTATAATTCTGGAGGAAATGTGTGGCCTACATATAAGCAAACATTGAGGCTTGGGGTAAATTAAATTTGGAAGATAGCTGCTGGAAAATCGCAAGTCCCATTTTCCCTTGGAAGTCTGTTAGGAGGAATATGCAGTTATCCTCTAAGGTGCAGAAATTTGCATCAGTGATACCCACTCTCAAGACAAGGATAACCCCAAGAGATGGAGAGAACGCAAGGAGTTATTTTTAGGTAAGGTGTGGGGGGGAGGGAAAGGCGAAATAGCCATGTTTAAGCTTTCATGGTGCAGAAAACAGGAGTTCCATTTAAAGTAGAAGGATAAATACAGGAATAAAGAAAAAAAAGTGGGACACATTTCATTGATTTACAGTGGAAGTGTCTGTGTAACAAACTTGCTGGGAAGTCTGTATTTATATAGATACAAGTCTGCTCCAAAGGCTTATGTCCTGTCTTTGACAACCTTTTTTAGTCATGAAAACCCATATTTTGCATCATGTGCCACTTTGCTTTAAAATCCTTCAAGAACAGATTTACTTTAAGTCACTTTTTACTCTTGAAAACTTCTGGTATTAAAAAATGCATCTGTAAAGAAAATGGTACTAGTTAGTATGGTTTCCTTTTTAATTTAAAGTAAATATCCCTCGCCTTGATGTATTATCTCATATTGATAAAGCAGATAGTTGTCATTTTCAGGTACATAGAATTTTACAGCTAACCTTATGTGTATGATCTTCGTAACATGTAGAAAAAGTTTTACTAGCAGCCTTCTAATGGACGTTACCAGATAACAGCTTCATCTGTATCTAACTGGGAGGAAAAAAAAAACTGGTGCAGAGATCACATCTTTATCCTGAAAAAATTGTTACAATATTAAAAGGTATTTTGGAGGCAGAGGAAAGAAGTATTATGCAAGTTCTGTTTATAGATTTTGAATATGCAGAATACTAATTAGGATTACTATGTGATCAGGGATTTCAGGAAGCATTTCAATGTTAAACATATGTCTGTGCAGCAATCTGATGTGTCACTTCATTCCTGTGACTGTCGGGGAATCATTTGTCACCTACATCACGATCGCATCTTTCCTTTTCCCCTTTTTCTCTTGTTGATTCTGTTACTTCTAGAGGACTGAGAGGAGAGAGAAGAAGATGCATGCTTCAGTTCTTCACTCAGATTCAGAAAGGCAAACCCTCAGAGAGAGTGCCTAGGTCTTTTCACAGCAGCTTCTACATAGCAGACTAGCAGACTAGTCTTTCCATCATGGTAGAATCTGCAGCCTGTCTCACACCAGGAAATACTGGCATGGGATGGATGGACTGGGGTTTATATTCTGAACTTTAGGAGTCTCCAAGCCCTACAGAGAAGTTCCGTTGCCTTGCTTGAGCAGCTGGAAAGCTCTGTCCCCCTGCAAGCCCTTCTGGTGCCACCAGCGTGCACGTTCCTGATTGCTCTTCTTCGGGCTGCTTTAGTAGTTCCTTCACAGTGCTGGGAGGTGTAGGTTTCCTGGAGCCACTTCTCCTGGCTCTTGCAGCAGGTTGGATCAGCCTGATTCTCTTCCCAGCTGGCTCATTGCCCAGAAAAGCTTGTGAAGAGATGAGAGGGAATGTGTGAATGGTTCCCCACTCAGTGTGCGGCTCTATTAAGGGGTCTGCTCCCAGGCAAGGCCCTAATTATGCCCGTTTAGGATCACACCACTCAAGCAAGGCTCTCCTGATACTCTTGAGTTTGAAAAACACATTAGTGTACATTGATTTAGAAATTACCAAAGCAGAAAAAGCAACTGAACAAAATATTCTGTGAATGCTCTAGATGGGAGTAGATTTTTAAAAATTGTTTCTAGTTAAATTACTATTAAGGGCAGTCTCTTTTTTTCCAGAAGGTTTTTAATTTCATCAGGAAATTATAATAGTCAAGGAAATCTTCTACTAAAACCAAAGTTCTGTGTCTAAATCATGAAGAATCTTCCGTCAGTAGTAGAAATGCACCATTCCATGTGAAAATCCATTCTCCCCCATAGCCATTCAAGGCATTCCTTGTGCAGATTACTTCCTTTACTTTTTTTTTTCAGATTAATTTTATTTTGTGAATGGAATACTTGTCTTGAAATTTTCAAATCATTAGACAATATTTTGTAGTTTGTGTGTTAGTTGTCCAGTTGGTTTACCTAGCAGGGGGACTTTACTGGGAGCGTGGGGAGCAGACTAATCAGGAATCTGAGTGTATGCCAAGATCAACATAGGTGTTAATTTTAGTTTACCTTCACTTGGGCTGTATGCATGTAAAGTTGAATTAAAAAATGAACATGCATAAACATTACATTATAATGCTACAGAAAAAAAGCATGTGAGTGTGCGTGCTGCTGAAAAAGCAATCACACAGCGGAGTGGAAAAGCACATCAGCCCATTCTGTTGGGGAAGGGGGTTGTCCAACAATTGGCACTTTGATGTTCTACGTCTATTTATGTCTTCTTATGCTTCCAATATAATTTTCTTGAGACAGACAGATGAGGGTGTTATGAAATAGAATTAATGGTGAAAAATTTACTAAACACTACTTCAATGCTTTACTACTTGATTATGTGAACCTTTGAAAAGCAATTGTACGATAATAATATGTACAAAGGGAACTGTATGGTGTGCCAACAACATCAATATGCTTCAAGGATCTTACTAAGAACCTGAAGTATAAATGAAGAATGAGATTTTCCCCTAAGTGTTCACAGTAAATTCATTTATTCAAGAAATATGCTTTCAGTCAGATAGAAAAGACAGTATTGAGGAAACCAATACAGTAACTCAACATATCAGAAAAAAATATCAAAATCAACTCTGTACTTACAGAAGAAGTGATTTCCAAATTCATGCAAGTGTAATTTAGTGCACAGGTAGGTATGGACTTGATGCTTAAGAATAATCAAATTACCAAATTAAAAATAAATAATTCCCAATATCAGATATGGTGTTGTGTGAACTCATACATAAAATAGTGTTTTTCTCAGTTTCCAGAACAGTTTAGGGTACCATGGAAAACCTCCGTGTGAGGGCATAGTCTCTGAAGTGGAAATAATAATGCAAATTCAGAGGCAAACGGTGATTGATGTTTGCATATACAAAAAGATATCTCTTGATTAGAAAGGGTTGAACCCATACTCCAGGTGAGGAGGAAAAAATGCCTAACTCTGAACCTACTGTAGCAATAGGAGGCATGTGTTTCACCCATGGAAAAGAAAATAGGAGGATAGGGTTCACAAGAGGGCTGGGCTGTTTTACAAGATGGATATCTTTCAAGAATGTAATTTAGAAAGTAAATTCTAATAAATTTTAGAAAGTACAGAAAAGTACAAGGTCATGTGTTTAAGAACTTAGAAAAATTTCTTCCTTAAGCTTATGTCCGTCACTTATAATGAAAAAGAAAGAGAGAAACTCAGTGTATTCGTTGCTGTGAATGACCAGTGATATAAGTAGGTGAGAAAAAAGAACATGCAATCCTAAATGAATTTAAAAAGATATTTCCAACAAAAATAGGGAAATATTAATGCCATTTTTAAAAGGTAGCTTTGAGACCCCATCTGGAATAGTGGGAGATATGCAATCAACCTAATTTCTTGTGCCTTACTAATGTATTAGAAACGTGCTCCATATAGGCTCTGTTGAAAGATTCAGGGTTCTACTACTGATGCCCTGAATTTCCATGAAGTGACGGTATCTCACCGTTTTCACTATGGCTGATAGCTTAGCACATTTGCTACATACCTACAGTGAGGTTGTGTGAATTCTATGGTATAGAATATATCATAGAATATTTAGAATTTTTATGATATACAAGTCCAGGAAGGTTTTGTTCTGACTAGATGCATAGGCTGAAAGGTTGTGATTGCTCTATGCAGTTTGGGTCAAGAAACAAACTTTAGGAAGGAAGAGGAATCTTTTATACTTTTTAAGTACAGTTTTAAACATGGGAACCATTAGCTAAACTAAAAAACTATTACAGCTAATGAACTGTGGAAAAAAAAGCTTTTCACTGTGCCGAGAAAAGAGTTTCTGTTACGCTGTTCTGGTAGAAGTAGTGGAAGCAAGAGCCACCTCCCACTCACACTACTTACTTGAAAGATAAAGCTTGACCAGCTTAGGAAGGGACTTTCATGTCATGAATTACAACAACAGAAATATTGAAGGCTCATAAAGTCTCTTCTAGTCCTGTGGTGGTGGGGGTTTTTTGTTCTGGTGATTTTGGGGTTTTTTTTTAGAACATAGAGAGTCATTGAAGCCAATAGCAAAATTCTACGGACCAGAATAGTGTGCTGATTTTTCAGTAAGCACATTATACCATATAAACGGATTCAGTTTAAAAGGATTTTAATGACTTTTTAAAATTATAGCATGTGTATGAAAAACCTTAAAGGACATAAAAGTTTATTGTTTTTTCAAAAGTCAACTTGATTTTCTGTGTATTTATGGCCTGTTTCATGAACAGAAAATGCTGAGGACTAGATAATAACTGGCATTTAGTAACATACAGATGACATCCTAAATTCACAATATTTCATCTCTTTAAATTCACTATTACCATTTTGGATACTTTAATTCTCACTTGTTAGATTACAACGAAAGATAGTAATTTCTAAGTCTAAGTAGCTGTAGCTTTCACGTAATTTGATATAGTCTGGATTTTTTCAAGCTTTTAGATGCAAAAGTGCATTGACTTCATCGTTATCTATAAGACATTGAAGAAATTTCACTGAATTAATAAACATGGACATTTTTAATTGGAAGGCATTCATTCTAAAATTAATTTGCTTTTCCCTGCAATAAATATACTGAAACAAGAGGCAGAATTTATTTTTCAAAAAATTATTTTTCCTTCCAAAAATACCCACTTCCATAACGTTTTAGAGTATTTATAGTGTTGAGGCGATTGTCTCATGGTACCTGAAAAAAAAGTGAATTAATCTGACAGCCCACTTATGAGATCATTATTATTGCAATCATTTTAGGTTGCCTGGCATATAATATGACCCAACAAGTCTCAGAGCCAAGATTAAGAGAGGGGGCTCTTTTCCACACTGAGAAAAGTCATACTAATTTAGCATCTTGCAAAATAGTTTAGTCTAGGAAAATGTTTGTTTTGGGTGGGGAATACCTGTATAGAGTTCTTTGAGTATTAACCAACGTAATTTGACTGGGGTGGTACAGTTTGTATTGAAGTACTCCAGCCATACCTCTAGAAACAAATAATTATAATGTTGTGTGTGATTCTTTAGAATATTTCCTGGACTGTCAATATAAAATATGCATCAGATTTTGTTTAACTTATCGGATCTTTTGATTTTTTTTGACTGTAAGTATAGTAAGAGTGAAGTTACTAAAAGTACTTTCGGAAAGGCTTGACTATGCCATCACTTTAAAATAAATTCTAGTGTAATGAAAACCCACAAAAAAGTGTAGATAATGCATTTATTATGTGTGGAATCACTTAGATTTTTTAAGTGAAAACCCTAAATAATTTTAGTGATAGCAGAATTGGACCCCTTCTTGTAGTTAAGGTGTGATCTAGTGTATCAGAGACATTGATGCACCACATCATTTACACAGAAATTATTTGTCAATTAAACCTCTTTGAATGTCAAAGAGTTTAGGGGGAACTCATAAACAGAATCCTATTTCAGGGAAGAATCCTTGTTACTTAATTCCCCTTTTCCCCCTGTGAAATTGTCAATAGGAATTCTAAAAAGGTTTTGAAAACGCTTGTTTTACCTGGCAGATCATTTTATATTTTCCTTGCTTTTTCCTTGGATAGTAAGCATAATTAGCATAGAACCTTTAGAATGTTGCTACAAAAATGGTACAAGAAGTTTTCTTCCTATTTTAGTTCTGGGAGATTTAGTGTTGTGCTTTTCATTTCATTACATATCAACTTTGTTAGTGTTATTATTAATTATTAATTTAAAATGTGATTTACATAAGAAGGGTATCCTTTACAGAATCATAATTATTGTGCTTTCTCTCTTAGAGAAAAAAACAATGAGGAGCTGTTGGTTTTGACAAATACTGGTCTAGATACTTGGCTTGATTAGCAGTCCACGATCAGAACCTCATTATTTTTAAACTTAAAATGCATTAGATTACATCCTTAGTATTGATCTCATTGTTAGGATGAAACTTTTATTTTTCATATTTTTAATATTTTATTATTCTTACTGTTGTAGTTATGAAAGCTTTGTGTTAGAGATTTGGGTCTTCTTGTATTAATAACTGTACAAAATTTTAATGTGAATCAGATTTCCAGAGAACGTACGGTGCATTCTGGCAACACTAACAGAGTGCAAGAAAGGAAAAAGAACTGCAGAGACACACAGAGACATGCATCATTGACATGCCCATTGAAGTGGGACTGAACAGCAGGCAGCAAGTTTATACTCATACATCTTTGAGTGTATTTCATGCCCAACTGTGTGAGCACAAGGTATAGGTTATACATTATTTACACTTTTCAGGGAATACCAAAATCCATTGGCTCAAGTTTTGAATAATATTGTGTAAAGGAGACGGAGATATGATCCGTACAGATCCCAAGGTATCTCTGCTCTTTTATCATCCCTCCAGCTCTTCTAGTTCATCTTTCGTGTTTTATGGCTGCAGAGATGCCTTTTAGCTACAATTACAAGTGCTGAGGGTTCACAGGTTCTAATTGTTCCCTTGCAGTTCGAGGGGTAAAAGACATAAATTAAACTAAAAGGATGATGTAGGTCTTCAAGCAATATATAGCCAAGCTCTGGAACAGTTCTGTGCTGCAACATTTTATTGATGCTAAACATTTAAATTGGCTCAAAAATCAAGTGAACAAATTAATGGAAGAAAAATCCATCCATACAAAATGCAAATCCTCATTTTCATAGTCTCCAATGCCCAAAATGCTGGGATGTGGAGAGTGGTCTGGAAAAGCATCACTATGTCCGTACACCACTGGGCTCATTTACTCTTCTCTGGGCACAGAGTATTGACCGCTGTTAGAAGCAGCCCTTTAGGCTAAATGCTCGTTTGGTCTCATTCATTGTGCCATCCATTCTTCTGTCCTTTCAAGCAACATCTAGAAACCAACATATTTTACTTCTGAAGACTCGCTTTGGCTGTCCATGTGGACTTGACTTTCCTCCAAGAAAAGTCTGGTTCACCAGCAAACTTCGAAGTTTACAAATCATAGTCCCTTGGACTTCTCACAACTGTTTTTAATCATGCTTTGAAGAAGAAATCCTCTAAAAATATATAACTTTTCCCAGTCCAACCTCTTAAGGAGCACTTCTCTTTGTGACAAAACACTAATATCAGGATGATGTAATATGCATTTTCCCAGGCATAATTACTCTGCATTGTGATGGAAAGATTAGATTAATCTGATTAAGCTCAAGCAAAATAGTTGGGTCCCCAAGCGATTCCAAGCTACCTGGCCACTTGCTAACACAACGGAGTCAATCAGAAGCTTGATGTGTTGTGATCTTAAAGTGATCCAAAATATGTCTTCCAAAAGGGAAAGGACGTACCTGAGTTGCACTGAGAGCAACTCTCTCTGGCTCTTCCATGAGTTTGTAGCTATGTTATTACTTTGACCATGCAGGCAATGAACCCCAGATCTTTAGATTCCTGCTTACATATACAGGACTGCAATGTCTTTCTCACTGTATGGGAAAAGGATCTTCCAAATTTTATGTCTTCAGTTCCCATTAAAATAAGCCACAGTCAACAAAAAGGAGAAAAAGAAAGTGTGGCTGCCTTCTGTAGAAGTGAGGGGAGCATTTAAAAAACCTCAACACAATTTTTAAAGATAGTGCCATTCTTTTGGTATTTCAGTCTGTCTTCTGCTATTTAGTTGGTGAAAGCAACCATGAAAGGCTAATTTTAGTTTTAATTTAATGAGGGGTATAGCTCACATATAATCTTATATAAAATGCTACTATGCAAATAAGCAAAATAAAAGTCTAAATTATTGACTGTCCTGTTCTGAAATAAGATAAATTTCAATGTTGTAGAAAGTTAAGTAAATCTGAGCTGGAGAACATGAGAAGGAATAACATAGTGGCAGAACACAGACCTAGCTTGAGAGCGTATTTATTTAATTTTGAAAGTTTAACAAAAACAAATCACAGCATAACCATATTGCATTTCTTAAAATCAGTGAGTTGCAGTAGACACAATAGTCATAATTAATTTAAGTTTAGGAAAACTTGAGGTTCTTTCTAACCAATATAATTAATAACTTCCCAAGGTGTATGGGTTGCAAAGTGTTTGTTGATCATGGTTATCTACCAGAAAGGAAAATAGTCACTGAGGCAGCTGTGCATTTGAAGTTCTGTAGTTAGTTTTTATACTCAATCCAGTGATTTGTACTTGTTGTATGCAAAATGTAGTTCTCCCTAATATAAAAGCTTTTTTTTTTTAAAGTAAATTTTCATGAAAGTACAATAAATGATTCATTTAGGAGTTACAGAGATTGAATAGATGTATTCAGGCTTCCTTATGATGAGGTAAAAGAACAATCTGACAATAAACAATTAGTAGTGCGAGCCCCTGCAGCCCAAGAAAGTCAGTAAGAGCAAAGGTCACTGATCTACTGCCTGCATGGGAGATGCTATGTTGACTCAAACAACATAAGGGACTGTGTTTAATTCCATAAGTAATAGCATTGGATAGTCATAGTACAGTATTTGTGGCTTAAGTTAAACCTCAGAACTTCAATTATAAGTCAATTTGGTTTGTTATGGTCAATACATTGTCCTTGATACTGCATCTATGTTTCTTTGATCCAGACACTCAGTCTCTTTCCTGCAGCTTACTGAGGTGTCAACAGTTGCACACTCTTAAGGAGTATGAGGTAAAAACTGCTTTTAGCTAAAAACTCAGCAATGAGATTTCTTAAGACACCATTAGAACTACCAGTATGACTTGTCTTCTTTTCTGAAGACAACTGTTTTACAGGGTGTTGCCTCACTGCTGAGGTGCCCTGCCTAAAAGGTGGTTATTCAGCTCTGTCAGGATGTCATCCAGGACAGGAGGAGAGCTAAGAAATGAAGCAGAAAGGCACTTTAAAATCTTGAATATTTATTTGAATATACAGTTGAGGCTTTTTTGTTGTCATTAAGATACTCTGTTTCTGCCTGTACTGTGGTGTGAATTAGAATATCAGGTATATATTTAAAAAATTATTATTCATTGTAAAAGTAAATCTTGCATGTGCTTGATCTCACTGAGAGCAATTGTATCCCCTCTGAAAAAAGAAGTTGTACTAGGCATTGATGGGAATTAAAAGATATTTTGTGTTTCTTTTTTCCTAAGACCGCTATCTATGTTTGTACTCTCCGAGAGATCCAAGAGAAGAAAAGCTACTTGGTAAGGCTGTGATAAATCAGCTCACCTTTAAGCATAGAACAGATAGGAAAAGTTAGGGTATGATCTTAATCTTTGGGCGCAATTTAAGATTTACATCTGTAGTTCCTTGGGTCTTCCCTCATGCCCTGGAATAACACTCGCATTTCTTACATTGAGGATAATTTTGGATAAAAGATTGTGATAATTTTTCCAGTGATCAAATCTCCCAAGTATAGTCACCTGTCCCCCTCTTCCTTCGATAAGAGTGTTTATCATTGTAATAAATATGAAGGGAACTGAAGAGCTCATCAGGAATAATTGTTGCTTTTATAACTCCAATGCAAAAATGCACGTATACAAACTCCACAGCAATTACCTTCAAGAATTTTCTGAGTTTTAAAATGACGTTATAACTTTGTATTTGGAATGAAGATGTGTGAACAAATTGATGTATGTATCATGTTGTGACATTTGGTATATGTGTCATTTTTTAATCTAACATTAAAAGATTCTCAATAGGTTGGGCATGTTGTGCAGCTTCTGCATGTTATTATATTGCTAGAATTATTTTTAAATACATTTGATGAGATCTTTGCCTCTTATTTTTTATCTGTTCTTTAGCAGAATCTTGGTTTCTAGTAATGTTTAACATCAGGAAGTGTTTTTGTTCCAAAACCAGGTATTATGGATGTGGAAACGTTGGTTTAATATGCACGAGCTGTTTAACTTCATTCTTTCTTACTTTTTTTCTTTAAGTGTATGCTTAATTGTGTTACGTGTTACCTAGAGTTATAAAACTAGTCGAAATGTCTATCTGTAGATAGACAGCTATAGGGCTGTCTGTAGATAGGGCTACAGCAAACTGGATGCTTGTGCTTTCTTCTGCTACATCAATACAGAGAGTTTATGCATCATTTGACTCTACTTTGGGGATGTTTCTTAGTGTGCTTTATACCATGCTAGCAAAGGCTGATGCAGTATCTCATCCAATCAGCCTACGAAATAATGTTAGAATATGGAATTAGTTGTATTTATTTTTGTATGAATATTTGGTGGAAGAAAGCAATAGGAAGAAATTTCCCAGTCCAGAATCCTACTAAGTCACCTACTAGGAAGCACCAGACACCTCTATCAAAATAAATGGTTCCCAGGAGTTATGTGGTAAGGCCTGTGCTTCACATTGCAGAATGTCTCTCTTTTACAAAATATTTTTTTTTTTTTTTGTTTTTTTGGTAGTAGAGGAAAATGATAAATTACAACTAAGTTAAATATACACATTTTTAATACAGAAAATTCCCCAAATTATTTGGTTTATTCTTTGCCCATTTTCATTTCTGATGACAGCTTACACTGGTCCTACACCCTGGTCCAGGCTGGTTGTCATTTTTCTCTGCTGCAGTTCCCAATTTTGCTGACAGTTAAGATCCCCATTGTTTGTGCTGTTAGGAAAGAACTGGAAAAGCAGTGTCAACTCTGGATGATGTGACGGCTTCAGGCTGATACCATCCTCTTTGCTACACTGAAAGAATCATCAGAAAGTACAATATTATCTCTATTTTCTCTTTTATATAAAAACTTCTATACGCTTTTTGGTAGCCCCAGAGGGGCTGGTATTCCATATTACAAAGCTGCTGAGACTGGGCAATGATTTGATGTCTGAATGGCTTTGGAATTGTTCAAACCTGGCCCTCCAATTTATAACTGGACTTAACTTTATTTCGGTGATAAGCGTTTTAGGTGTAGCACAGTACCTGATCATGGTCCCCCATGGTCTTGTGGGGGCTATGGAAGGAAGAGCCTTGGGTTCTATGTTTGTGCTTCTGATTATTCACTGAATAAGAATTTAGCGTGAGCATTTTTTATTTAGTATTATCCTTCATGATCACCACTGTATCAGGCATGTGTGATGTATTCAGTTATTTCCCACATGCCCATCATCTTTCGGTTTGAATGAGGTTAATATTACAGAACGGGGTGTAATGACAGTCAGAATGCATAGGAAGAGAGTCAATATATTAAATTACTCCTGTTTGTTCATCAAAAACAGAGCAGTATACATGCAGAAAGAATGTTTCATTAGTATGAACTGTTATTTTGGTTTACTCAGTCAACTGTTGTTTTGTTCCTTTTATGCTGCTGGTACAAAGCACGGAGTTTTCTAAAAAGTGGAAAGCACTGAAAATGAAAGAAAATGAAGTAGTGACCATTCAGTCTTATTTTGCTAAGAGCATAAGAATTTCACTGGTAGACTTTTATTGTACTGTGTGTTGACTGCACATGTTTTTAACATACTTCATAGAAGCTGTATGTAGTGCAATCAGCTGTAAAATGTAGAGTTTCTATGCATTGTTTACCTGGTTGTGAAAATGAAATGCTCATTGTTACAGGAAGCAGAGTAAAAAGAAATGCCCCCTCACTCCCCGCCAAAAGAAAAAAAAAAAGGGCTATTTTTAGCCTTTATATGTTAACTCTGAGGAATATAAATTGTCCAAACCACAAGTTTATTTTTATGGGTTCATATAAATTCAAAACAAACATGCAAACAGAGTGAAACAAAAACTTGATGAGAAGGTTTAGTGTGTTTACATGACTCGGTGGCATATTCAGATTATGTGGTGTGATTTGTTCTGCAGCTGCTTCAAATTAAGAACAGGTGTAGAAGGCAGATTATGCAAATACTCATATTAATGTAATTGTCAAATTGGTGTGTTTATCATTGTGCCTTTAAAGAGTAGACCATACTCTTATTTTACATGTAAATTAGCTTTATTCTTGAGAGCTACTATTGGATAATGAGCTTATAAATGAGAAATTTCTAGCGTATGGTGAAACATTTCTAAAATCTGACATTTTCTTGTGCACCAATTTATTTTATATATATTGTATAAACATATTATAATCTGCTTTGTTTTCTCTAGAAAAATATAGCTATGATGCAGCTTGTTAGTTTGTTGGACTAATGAACTCATATATCTTTCATTTTTCTTTTTGAGCTCATGTAACCCATTAGTAGGACAACTTTTGATCTCCTTCAGCCATTTACTGTATATTTTCAAACCTTCATAGGCTTTATGCCTCGTTTGCTATAAATCTTGAAGAAGTACACATTGGAGGGAAAATGTATTTGTTTAAAATTGATTTTTTACTTTCTAAAACGTAGTCTATTTAAACAATCATAAACTGGGTATCCGAGTTAAATATATATTTTTAAACATTATTTACCGCATGTTGCTAGTATGCATAGATTTATTAATGATTGGCTGAGCTTTTCGATATTTTTAGATCAGAGAGATTTGGTATCAAAGGATGTCCAAAATTAAAAAATAATGGGAACTTTTTATTTTCCTCTATTCTAAGAGTTATTTATTAATATGGGCCTAGTTATCGAAAGTTGCCCAGTATAAAAAAATCACAGAGCACTGTGATTCTACGTTTTAATGTCTTTTCTTACTTATACCTTTTGCACATGACCTTGATAATTTAAAATCTGTTAAAAGAAAATACTAGGTACTAGGTTTTTTATACATAGATACATATGTATGCATATACAGGGCAATTGTATATGCATAAAATATGTATAAATTGTACAGGCTGTTGATGAGGTAGGTTGAATATTTGAAACTGAACTTTATGCACTGTGTGGGATGCTTTGTGCTGGGAATCAGGGCCAAAGAGCTGAGAAAATCCCTGCTCCTCAGGAAGCAGAAGCTGAGGGCACCGGCTGCCAAGAGCTGGCTGCAGGGCAAACAAGATTAGAACAAGGTCTTTCTGCTTTTCTGCTTCCTATGGCCATGGCACAGGTGGGCTGTAGTATTTATTTTCAAGAACAAAAAGAAAGTCCTGTTTTGATTTTGGATATGTTCCAGGAAAAAGTAAAAACTGTAGTTATGGGTTCAGTGTAGCATCCAACGACATCAAATTTCTTCCTCTTCTTTATCTTCAAAACTTAACTGGTAACTCCATGAGAACAACCTAAAAGGTGTGAGCAAGAGGTTTAAAGAAGACAGCTATTAATTCATTAGAGTTGTAATTCTCTAAATCACCCTTGGAGAAGGAACAGAAATGGAACAACTTTATTTTTAAGATGTAGCTTCATCCTTTAGCAAATTATTTAGGATTTTATTGATTTCCATGGTGCTTATCTTTACTGGTAAGTGTTTGCTTTACAGCCTATTAGCTACCTATACAATCTTTCATTCACTTCTTAGCACACTCTTAATGGAATAAAAACTCTATTTAAGAAAGGAAAGGCTGGCAGGCACTTCATGATGTAAGCTAAAGATGGTCAAGCTTTTCTGTAGGGTTAGCCTGACTATCACTTTACAGTAGAACCATCAACTGGATAACACAGCAGTCTCTTTTTCTAATCAATTTGAATTATATGCATCATTTCAGTAGGATGTTATTGTGGGGTTAATTATCTTTGCGTTTAGAAAAATCTTTACTTCCACTTGACTAGTTGTCACTGGAGATGTTTGCATGCAAAAATGTCAATCAAAGCTATACAATAAAGGTACCTCCGGTGTCATTTAGAATGCACCGTACTTTATTTAGAAGTAAAGTAGATGCAACATGGACATTGTTGCACAAAAAAGGTGTGTGTATTGGAGAACTGTATGATTCCATCACCTTTACCAACACCACTTTAAAACAGCTAGGAATCTGGCCCAAGCTATTTTGGCTCTATTAAATTTCTCACAGACTTCTATGGGAAGTCTTTGGAGGTTAGAAAAAAAAAAAGAAGCCTGAAAAATAGCAAAGAAGAGCAAATAAAAAGACAAAAAAATGCCTTCCAGTCACACTTACCACTGATCCCTTTTTAACACTTTTTGTACTGTGTAATTGACATTTACTTGCAGTTATTGCTTAATTTTTTTGTGATTATTTGGGACTAGTAATTACTTTTACATTATTTTGTTAAATATATGGCTCTTCTGACCACAAGCTTTGGAAAATAATTAAGGAATTTGAACAGATGATTTTTTAATAAGCCTTTGTGAGTAATTCATGGAATAAGAGAATGTTTCTGCTCCAATGCCTTGGTCTTCTTCCACAAGATGTTCCAGCAGTGGATGGATTACAGCCATACACATGTCTTTGCACTCTAGGTTTGTTACCTGACCTTCTGCGAGTAATCCTGAATAACCAACCTCACTTCTGCTCTTATAGGAGGGGCTCATTTAGTCATTGCAGTAGGACAGGCTGAATTCTTGCTGATTTCTGTCCCTGTTCCTCTCTATAAGGCAGATGCAAACATGATGTTAAATATATTGATCCCAAATATAAGGATTTTTTTAACTTTAAATAAATATTTTTAAAAAACCTAAACCCAACTACTTCAGCAATTCTTATTGTCTTCAATATATACCCATTTAAGGCAGCATTTGTATGTGGAGTACCAGCACTTTCCCGGGACACACAGAAGGTCGTGTAAGTAAATAGGACTGGATCTGAGCATGCTTGCATCCCATTTATACCATAGTAGTCCCAAAATCAGGACAGCTGCTATTTACACGCACAGACCATGATGTACATTTTCTCTTGGATAGAAATTCTGGTTTGAGGAGTGCAGGAGGTTTTGCTTTTTGAGATTGGCATTAGCTAGAGACAGGGCATAAATTGAGGTGCACTGATACTGGTAGTTGCATCAATGTCTCTATTAACATTTAATTAGTCTTGCTCACACATGTAGAATTAAATCAGTCACTGAGTTGGAGTCAGGAAGAATCTGATGCCCTGGTTTGACTGTCAAGGGTGCTTTGGGATCTTGTATTCTCCTCTGCAGTAGAAAATAGTCCATCTACTGATGTAACTTATAACTACTACTAAACAGATTCTCTGATATTGCTGAGAATAACCTAGCAAAAGAGACATTAGTAACTCTTTTGATTACTCTTGCGCTCTTCTTGTGGCGTATCATAGTCGTGGCCTTCGATGAAAGTCTATCGGTTGTATAATGTCCTAGGAAATGTGAAATGGACATATCGTGGACCTTTCTGCAGTACAGGTTTATTGCCTTGAATTAGGGAACTAGACCCCATGACAGCATTGACCTAACTATCCTAAAGGGGAATAAAATTTTTAATGCCTGAAAAATGGACTGTAGGCATATATAATTGATTAAAATAAAAGATGTAGTGCAAATTCAAACTTACTATATACTTTTTATTTATCATTCATTATGCCATATGGAAGTCTACTGATTATAAGATGTGCAGCATGCATTCATATGTACAGATACATATGAACAGAATTTATTTCTTTCTGGAATGACAATGTAGGTGTTATCACTTTCCTTAGTGTTTATTTTCTTTAGCAATTCAGAAAATAAAATTAATGATTTTGGTTATTTGGGAGATGCCATTTTCATTCAATTCAAGGTTTTTCATGTGTCTATATGCAGTCAAGATCTCCACTTTGTGTCTTATTAAGGGATCACTATCTTGTAATCCTTTTATCTTCTTGTGATAGAGGTATTTGCATGGCTGCTCTCTTTCAGGAAAGGAGAAACAAAAATAAAAAAGCAATCTCTCTCTTCCAAATCTCTGTCTCCTCTCTATCTCAGGCCACTGTCACCCCAGGCATTAGTCAGCAAAATAGCTTGTATAGCAAAAAACTGTTGTCCATCTTCTCTTCTCTGCTGAACAGTAGGAGTTCTAAATCAAAAAAATTGAAATTGTTATTACAAATCAGTGTGCTGTGCAACTTTGTCTACAATTCACTGGCTAAGCTGAACCATCTATTGTGTTACCTTGTAAAGGATATGCTTGATGTTACAGTACAAAATGTTGCTATTTTGGGAACTTCAAAGTTGTACATAGAATCATGGATTTGTTCTTTAAAATGTACTTTCTCTAAAGAAAGCATGTTTCTTTATTCCTTTTTTTATCCATTCAAAAGTCTAATTTTAGGGACAGACTTTCAGTTGAGTTGAGCACCCAGGACTCCATTGACGTCAGTGTAAGCTGCAGCTGCTCAACACCTTTACAAACGAGACTCTTATGTGTTTAGGAAAATTCTGAGCTTCAAACTAGTCTAAACAAAAGATATTTTTCTGCATAGACTTTACAGAAAGAAACATCAGATTTTGTTCTTATTTATCAGGCATTGTTTATGTCTTCCTAGATGAGCAACTAAGATTTTTTTCCTTCTTTTTTTCATTTTTTTTTTGTATGCTGTGAATTAAGCAACAATTTTTGAAGAGGCTGCTGGATATTTTGCCAGATCATTCTAAAATTGTGTGGCGTGTTTTGATTTTAACCAAAGTTACAGCTGCAGAGCTGTAAAGCAGTCAGTTTCCCTTATTATGACTAGTTCTACAACTTGTACTGTTTTAAATTGCCTGCAATTAGCATATTTCAACCTTATTTTTAGGTTTAAATTGCAGTGTGAGAGTGTACTCTCCTCTTAGCTAATTAGTGCTATCAAGGAACAGTAGGTTACCTCATTAGTACCATGTGCATTTAATTAAAGAAGAGAAAATTGGAGTTAACCTCATAGTTAATATTTTCACAGAGTGCTACAATGCCAACACCTTCAATTGGAGTCACACCCCTGTGTATCTAATTATTCACTGGTGCCAAATAAGGTTAGCAAGGATACCACCATGCTGTTGACAAAATAATTTAGATGGAAATCTGTTTGCTGGTTTCCAAGATGAAATTTCAGTTAGAACAGATTATTTTTATTTGAATATGTTTGGGTTAGAAGGTATTTTTACCATCTTACTACCCTCTCTACGTTCGCACCCAAACCTAGGAAAAGGCAAGAACCCATGAGGCACTTAATCTCAGATAAGCAGTCTGTGATCCTCATCCTTACCTTGTGGGTATCGTACCAATCTGGATGTAACCATTTTGTTTTGGCTACCAGTATTGTAGGAACCAGTATAGTTATATTGCAACCATGAAAACAATTATACAAAAATAGGACCAGATTACAGATACTTTCCCTTTGTAAAAGTGCTGAGAATTTCTTATGTCTCATTTTGCTTTTGGAATTTTCTTTTCCACCGTGCATACAGAAAGCGGGGGAAATGCTGCTTCATATACTTCTAGAGGGCGTGACCTAATACAGAGAAAAGTGCCTTCAGCTCCTTTAGATTTCAGTGAAGTTGAAGATGCTTATTTTTTCCAATCTAGGCACTGTAATTTGTGTCTATTTATCCACAGACAGTATTTTTTAAATAGATAGCATACAACATATTTAAAAACAAAAATAAAAGTAAACTATTTTTTGTCATTAATCTGCGATAGTGATGGTTGACCCTACTGGTTCCAGTCTGTAATAATATTATTTAGATCTCTGTATATCAGTTCTGCATTTCAATTTTGCATTGGAAAAGCAGCATGGTGTGATGTATACTCAGAATCCGATTCTCTAACAGCATCTGTGTAGCATTGATATAACAAGCTCTTGAAATATACTTAATTTTAAGTGTATGAATATTCCCATTATTGATGTAAAAGAGACTTAAGTATGTCCTGGAATGTTTTGTCAAATAAAGAACATCTTATTTTTCACTTTGCTTGTCTAGAGCTCAATGGCTCAGCACTCACAGACTTGGATATCCTCTAAGTGGATTTATCTTCTGAATTTTGCTGTCCAATACTGCTAATATGACAAATAATTTTGAGCAAGCATCTATAATCTCTGTGGTTCAGTTTTCCCATCTGTAAAATGGAAATGCCAACACTTCATGCATGGAAGTGATTTGAGTGCAAATTAATTACTTTTTGCGCAATACTTGAATACAATACTGCTTTGTACAAGAGTATATTGGTACCAAATAAACTTCGCGTGAAGTGTATGGTTAGATCTGTGGGATCATAATTGAATCCCTGAAGGGTTTTTTCTTTATTTATTTACAGAAATCTTCATACTAAATCAAGTATTTGTCTTTCTTTCAGATTACTTTGCTGGGGTCCTTACATTGGCACATGGATGCTTTAGACAGTCACTTTACAAGCTTACTTCTAAACAACTGCTTTGACATGTTCAAATGAAAATAATGGCTGAACTTTTTAACTTTTTTTTTTTTTTTAATTTTACATTGAAGTAGAAAAGGGGTACTTCAAACATTGTGACTTTCCCATATGGGCTAAACTGCTGCTCCTTGAGGATCTATAGTACATTGAAAGGAATCTGCTGGGTTGAATGCAGGGTGGAACTCTGAAGCCAGTGAGTTTGGCAGTCAGATGAAAGTTCCATGTGAAAATAACTGACCTCAGTATTCACTTATCTAACTAGTACTTGTGTTCATATATTGCTTCCAGAAAAATGTGGAATTATAGAATAGGTCCACTTACCATTTTTTTTCTTGTCTAAATAAATGTTGTGGGTTTTTTTTAATATGATACCCTTTTTAACTGTAAACATGCATCTGAAAAGAAATTAAGCAGCTTTGTTTTCTCAGTTAGGATCTGTAAGCAAGACTTCAGATTACAAAAGAGGAAAAGAATTTGTAGAAATAAAAGAAGAGTGAGTTTTCAGTCTTCTATATGAGTTTGAGGAAACTGTGTGAAAACACACAATCTATGCAAGTCTGTGGCCTGACTTCAACCTCTTTCTATGTGTAAAGCGCTGTGAAATAGGAACTCATTTCATTTGTGCTGGAGAAAAACTGCAGCACAAATTACAGGCCTTGGTGGTATCATCATCATCTGTTTCAAAGATTTTGCCCAGCATTATCGAGAGTAACTGGGTAATAAAGACAAGGTCTACATTGGTATTGATTTAGTACTTCTGAGTCTCAACAAATCTAGTGGCTGGACCTCCTTATAAACATCCATGCAAATATGTAAAGCACAGATCAAACTAATAAGGATATAATTTTGCATACTCATTTCCAAAGCCTGGGTCTATGTAAAAAAACCGTCTTAAGCAGAACTTTTAGCTGGAAAACTTTTCAGGGAATCCAAATCATTTATTGTAGTGTCTTTGACGGACTGCTACCACTTATTTGGTAGAGTTACAGCTTTTATGGGTTAATCATCTGTAAAAAAACGATACTTCTTTGAGCAAATTTTCTGTATTTAATACAATTTCATATAAATTAATTGTCTAATGTTGCAATTAATTAAAATGAGTTGCTATATTCTTTAAGTTATTGCCTAGCCTTGCAATCCTTTTTAGCTTTTCAATGCTCCCTAATGAACACAATGGTAGGGCCACACTTTTTTTTCTTTTTTTAAAAATTCCTATCACTGCTGTTATTCAAATTTGGTTTTTGGTCATGTAGTATTCCAGGGAATGCATTATTTATTTTACTGCATCTAGTCACAGAATCACAGAATCACATGGGGTTGGAAGGGACCTCTGGAGATCATCTAGTCCAACCCCCCTGCCAAAGCAGGTCCACCCACAGCAGGTTGCCCAGGAACTTGTCCAGGTGGGGTTTGAATGTCTCCAGAGAAGGAGACTCCACCACCTCCCTGGGCAGCCTATTCCAGTGCTCTTCCACCCTCAAAGTAAAGAAGTTTCTCCTTATGTTTAGGTGGAACTTCTTACGTTTAAGTTTGTGCCCATTTCCTCTTGTCCTGTCACTGGGCACCACTGAAAAAAGACCGGCCCCGTCCTCTTGACACCCGCCCTTTAAGTATTTATAGGCGTTGATCAGTCACTTTGGCACAGTTTGAACTGACAGAATATAAAGTAAACAGGTTGCGCTTTTCCAGGGAAAATGACCACTAAGCAGGGGGAAAACATTTATGATTCAGTCAATATTTTTCATTGGTTCCTTAAAGAGATGAGAAAGAAGTATTACAAGATTCAAATAAACCAAGCTCTATGTTTATATAAAATATACTGTACTATATGTCAGCTTGAGTGAGGAAAGGCCCTAAGTTGTAACTGTAAAATTATCATTTCTTCTGTGTGTTTTGTTCTGCCTCCCTGTGTTCCTACAAAGCTGTGGATGACTCTTCCTCTTGAATTTTCTTTGGTGTATTAAGTTTCTTAAAAGGAAAATTTTTTTTTTTTTCAAATCACTCTCCACTTTTACAAAATTTAATTTACAATTGCATAAAGGAAATTACTGTAGTTTAGGCAGCCAAGCATTTCAGCAGATCCCTAGAAATGTACAAAGGAAAGAATGATTATCAGGCCTGAATTGTGGATTAAGAGGATCATACTACACAGTGTACTGTTTAAAAGTAGCAATTTAATAGAAAATGTGGATGTTCATGTGAAGAATGTCTCTGAGGTTAAAGATAGCATTTAAAATATGGGAGACATTTATTTTAAATTTTTTTGTTATGATTTCGTAAGAGTTTTGCCTAGAGATGTTTGTCTCATGAATATTTTAATTGAATGTTATAAGCAGCTTCATCAGGAGTTTTGGAGACATCCTTTCTTAAGTAGAGTTTTGGTGGTTTTAATTTTATTTGAAAGGGGAATTCTGCCATAGAAGGAAAATTCTCACACTACAGTGCAGAAAATGTATTACAATTGTACACTATCTTCCTTCAAAGTGTGTGTTAACAAAGCAGAAATGTGCAGTATTTCAGGAAATGCCATTTCATATATTTAAAGTGAAGGTTTTAAAAATTACAAAGCAATTGAGGTTTCTGAGGTTCTAGAATACGTTCTTCATATGCAGTCCCTTGTGCCCTTTTCCCCTTCAAAACAGTTTTTGGGTCTTGTAGAGAGGAGGGTGGCTTCTTTGAAGTCTGCAACTAAAGTGAGTTACAATATGATATGAAGAGAGGCACCTTTCAGCAGCTTGTAATATGTGCATTCTTGGCCTGTAAACTTAGGTAATACTTTGCAGAAGACCCATAAGAAAACCTTTTACTGGACGAAATCAGCACAGATTTTCTGTGATTCTGCCTTTTTAAACACAGGGAAGACCTAGTCTGTTATTTCAAATGTTGCTTCTGCGTTAGCTCACGGTATATCCCAGTCATGAAACTGAAGATAGAATATCACACTATGCATAAATTTTTTTCAGAATTTTATTTTCTATCAGTGCAGTATTTGAAAATAGTTGCCCTGAACAGCCAGCTCCAGCACAGACTGCAACAATGAAAAATTCAATGAAGTGCTTTTCCAGAGGCATTCTCCTTCCTGCTGCAAATAAAATTGATTGTCATTTGATGGCAAAGTAAGTTCTTTTCTCTCAAAATGCACTTTATTGTCAGCAACATAATTTATATCAAACAAGCAGTGAGTTTCATCAGTTTATAACATCTGAAGATTATGGCTGTATCCAATAGGAAAAAATCTTTACTGTTTTGGTCTTTTGTATACAGCTACATCACTTTGATTATTAGAACCTTAGCTAAAAATATCTTTTGCTAAATCATGACTAGGTTTACTACCTATTTATTAATTCTTTTTCTTCATTCCAAATTGTGATATATGGCTGAATATCTGGCCCATTAGTTGATGGGTTTTTTTCCTTTAAATCTGTGTGGAAACTAATAAATGAATAGAAGTTGATTAAGGAGGAGCAGTTGATATGTTATTGCTATAGAAGATATCTATAGACTATCTGGGAGATAGCTGTAGACTACCTACTGCTTATATTCTTATATAAATTAACCTTTTTTCTTCACCTAACAGTGTCAACTATAAACAGGAATCCATAGCCTCACTTGTTACACTCTAAGAAACAATCTTTGATTTTGCAGCATATAATAAGGCACTTAATTTTAAACTAAAACTACAGAATAGCATATATACACATACACATATGCATATACAAGCATCTTCTGTACTCTATATAGCTCTATCATAGGCAGTTTTAGCAGTGTATTAACAGTTCCTTAAGTTTTTCGGCTCACACTCAAGCAGCACTTTGTTTCAATATAAGATTAATCAGTTGCTTATATGTAGTTTAACCTGACTAAACATAATAATGTGTACCCTTTGCTCAGTTAATATTCAGTTTTGTGTTTACTTAAAAGCATATTGTTGAACAGGCTGATAGGAGAATGTGTTGAACCACATGCCTCTTGTGGACTTTGATGGGAGTTTTATTGCTGTATCTCCATTTGTTGTTTTGAAAGTGTTCCCCATAGAGTTAAGAAAGCCGCTATATTTAGGTGATATTAAGCTGTAAACATAAGTTATTTTCTAATAGCTGGTTTAAAATGCCAGCTAAAACATTAAAATGGTTTAATTACAAAATAAGTGGTGATTGTTACAATAAGATGTCTAACAACATCCTTGAATGACCTAAACCTGTAGCTCGTTTTTAATAAATTATGCACCTTTGTACTAATCAAGGGTCTTATCATTAAAGTTCAAAACATAATGCTAAAGTTGTATGATTACATGAGCAGTATTAATCAGAAAAAAAGTGTACTAAACTGTATGGAATTCAGTATTTTTCCTAGTTATTTTACAAATCACATATTCTTTAACAGCTTCAGCACCTTTCTTAGTTCCTGAAAATTATATTGTTTTTTAAGTTTAGACAGAAAGCATGGAAATAAGGGTTTAGTATTGATCGTTCTTTTTTGTCACTGGGCATTTGCTCGTTCTTGAAATGCTTTAGAGCCATTTGAGTTTTTATTTCAAATTTACCCTGAAATCAGCACTACTTTTGAATACAGACACAACTTATATTAACTTTTTCCTTTATGCTTAAGACTTGTCAACTTTACCAGGGACTTGATTGAGTCTTGAGTCACCAATTGGTCATCTTTGTTCCTTGGGACCCATTTCCACCATTATTAGCCAATTTTTAATATTTCTGAAAACAATATGGCAGTCACAAATAAAAAAGACAGTGTCAGAAATCTAACAAAATATGGCAGGGTTTCTGCTTATCATGTTCCCACATTTCATTTTAGCTGCATTAGAATAGCTTTGGTGTAGTGCTAAGAAATACCAAGCAAATAAAGCAGGTGATGTCTAGAGCGGTTGTATATACTTTAAATGTCATCAGATGTCATTGGCAAAACAACAGATACACATTGCCCTAGACTCACCAAAATAATGAACTCTCCAAAGTAATTAAGTTCCCGATCATAATAGTTTCTGGATCTTAACACTTTCTGTATTTCTCAACCACCAAGATGAACACTAATAATCTGTTTGATAGGTATTTAAATGCGTGTTTACACAAAAGTGAGGGCTGTTAGGTTGCATCAAATGCCTTGCCAGCTCTATAATCCAAATACTGTACATCAGTAACTGTTTTGGGGACATTTAAATGGTATTTCTTGTAGACGGTGTTGGTAAAAGAATTCTCTTCTGTAATTG
Organism: Numenius arquata; assembly: GCF_964106895.1. NCBI lineage: Eukaryota > Metazoa > Chordata > Aves > Charadriiformes > Scolopacidae > Numenius > Numenius arquata. The sequence continues at coordinate 104,006,022 of NC_133577.1, forward strand.
CAAAAGGGAACTTGAGCTTCAAGGATCACTGGCAACTTACTCCTATTGTCTGCTGAGAAACTAAGACTTCATAATGAGCAATCAGCAAGAACAAAACTCTGTCTTCCTTCATACATAACCTGTACATAAATGGTAACTGAAGGTGACTTTTCATAGCAAGTGTCCAAGGACAAACTCTTGGATACAGCAAGTTGTCTTGCTTTTTATCAGTCAGCTCTTGGGCTGAGCTGACAGTGCCACTAATAGCAACAGATTTTTTCAACTGTACCCTTCTGTTGGAATTTCTTTATTTTCAAAAGCTTTAAACGAGTTCTCCATGAAAAGGGATATGAAAAAATAATAAAAAAAAATGAACAAATAAAATTGTTTTTATAATAGAAACTGGCAAGTTCGATAAGAAGTTCATACTTGAAGCTGCTGCTTTCTTTCATTGACTTCTTTTGCTCAGCAATTCACTTCTTCATCCCCTTAGCCAGTTTGTGAGCTCAGTAGGTAAGCTACTCTCAGTAAGTCTAGGGAGCTTCTCTTCTCCCAGTTCCATCCTACACTTTCCTGGTTTTCTTTCTATCCTTCTAATGGATCCTTTGCTGTTTTCTTCAGAGAATTTTTATAGCAGTTAATCTAAATGAGAAACCTAATCATGATCTTTGTGATTGGTACTTTAGATAACATTTGCTCTATTAAAAAAACAAAACCCAAACCCCAAACAGATAAAACTCATCCCATCCTCCTGATACCAACCTGTGGGTGCTTAGGCATCAATTTAAACACCAACAGGAATAATCTTTCCTCTCTCACCCCCTTTCTGCATCACTGTCAACTCTATCAGCATGTTGGGTGTCTTAAGTTTGGAGAATAAAAAACATCTTGAATTTGGATATCTTTCCTATTCCTCACATCCATGCTAAGGTACAGCTTTTTAAGCTGTGCGCTGAGCTGAAACTCTCATGCAGGTTCTCCACATTTCAGTTACTACAACTGGCCTCTTTTCAGCACATGACAAATGTCATCTTGTCTCATTGCTGCCACTGTTCTGCGCAGATTATTTTCCTAACATCTCTCTCTGCGTCTTTCCCCAGTTCCCTTTCAAAGCATCAAATACAGGCAGTTTGTTTTCAGTTTTATAATCCTTCATAGACTGACTTCATGATACCCATTATTCCTCATAAAGTAGGGAAAAAAAAGAGCCATTAATTTCCTACTTTTAGATTTTCAGATAAGCCCTATTGTACTTTCTCCTGTGCTGTCTGTAATGATTGTGAGGTACCTCATTATCCTCCTCCAAGTCAGTCATTCAGACTTCTCCAGTTTATGTATAGAGAGCTTAGGCACAGATATTGCCTGCTATCATGACAGGTATTTCCTATCAGTCTGTCACTGTCATCTCTTGTCTTACATAGGACAATCATTTCACTCTGTGTCTGTGCGATGCCTACGGTATGGTCCTGGTCAGCAACGCGGGAGCCTTCGTACAGCTGCAGTAATTCCCATGCTACTGCAGCTGCTGCTGCTTCCGAGTCTTTCATCGCCTGTGTGATTTACCATGTGCATTGAAGTGCTTCATTCTAACAGGATAAAATATGGCCTTATAATTAATTTTTCTGCATTACTGATTCAGCTGGAAGTTTTTGGTGGTCTGACCTTTCTGGGGGACAAATCGTGCTCTTCTTCTGCGGCCTCAAAGTTTACTGAAATTGCAGAGCACACATATCTCTACTGCATCTATTAAGAAGACTCCAGTATTTTCAATCTACAAGAAATATTTGTAAATGTCTCAAAAATAAATATGTTTTTAAAGTAAGGCCAAGAGATATGATTCAAAAGGACATTGAAAAAGCCTTTGAGACACTCCTTCACAAGTGATTATTAAGAAAACTGAATAGTTCTGGGTGAAAGTTAAAGTTCCATCGTAAGTTAGAAACAAGTTAAGAGACGGAAGACAGAGTAGGAGTAAATTGTCAATTTTCAGCATGGCAAAAGGTTAACATTTCTGTCTACCGCTGACCTGCACATTAAACAGCATTGTTTAATATATTTATTAATGAGCTGGAAAATGGGCTGAAGTATATCGTATGTGTCAAAATGTAAAGATGACCAAAAAACATATTTAGCCTTATCAAGATTAGAGACGACTTTGTGGCACTCCAGAAGATTGTAGAATGGTAAGCAAGTGAATGGTGGTAGAAGAAAGATGGTACTGGTTTATATGATACATATTAAAGGAGTAGTTTAATTGCTTACACTGATAATGTAACTGTTTGCACTGACTGTTAAATATAATCACAGGGTGGGAGTTGTATCTTCTTATAACAGGCATGACTTTCCTCAGTCTACAGTTAAATGGAAACAAGGAAACAACCCAAGATTTATGAAAATTAAGACGTGTGCTGACAAAAATATTGTAACACCATTTTTATTTTGAAGTATGATCTCACGATTTTATGGTGAATTTGGGTTGTTTCATTTCAGTATAAAAATACCATTCAGTAGCCTGAAAAAGGATCATTTCTTTTTTGCCTCTCTCCACAGATACTTCTGTTACGCAGTCCAACTATTTCAGACCATACATTGTGTCTGTGTGTAACTCCTAGCAAAGCTGTACTTTGAAAGCCACAGGGGAGTGTGGTTTCATCCCCGTTCATACGTATTTCTGTGTAAGAGTCTGCTGTATGTAATAGTTTTTATCAGCAAGCTATTATTTCAAAACGAGAGTAATTGTTTTTCTCTATAAAATATATTCTAATTACAAATGTAATTTAGGTTGTTTCTAAAAAATGTTATCAAAAATTCTAAAATTAATAATGCTAATAATTTTTTAGTTGAGAAAAAAAAGTTTGTGTTTAATGGCTGTGAAATTTCTTTACTCTCTAAATCTTGAGCAGATAGAAAAAATTTGTCATTTGAAAAACTGATGGAGCTTTCATTCCTAAAGACTGTGGTATCAGATTATTTACCCAAATCAGTTACCTAAACTACACTAGAACTGTCTTTGTACAGATAAGTGAATTATCTTTTTAATATATGTATATATATGCACATTCTTGTGAATTGTCTGTAGAGGCTTTCCATATTTAACTTACTTGTATAATGCTTTATTCTGCTTTATACTTAATCTCTCAGTCCTTTCCTGTTACATATTTTTATTATTCGTATTCTGGGAGCATTGTATTAGTTGCAGTCTCTGTATTACTGCTTTGAAAACTCTTACTTTTTATGACCTCAGTTTTTTCTTCTTGTAGCAAGTACTTTGGTATCTTTGCACAGTTCCTGACAAAAAGGTGATCCTCATTCAGTTGTCTAAATGAGAAAGCTTTCACCTGGACTGTACAACATAGGAAAGCATGAGACTTCCGGTCATACTCCTTCCACTTCTGACTCTCTAGGCTTGGACTATATGCCTGTGAAGAATATTTATTTTTTATCCTGTTTAACAGTACAGTTATATCACAGACACTCCAAATACTGTTTCTTTGCTTCTGTTTTTTTTCTTTTTTCCTCTGTATCCAGTCTCATTGGGACCACAGTAGCCTGTGGATTTCTACTCCACAGAACATCTTCTGTTCCTATCTAAAGAATGTGTAAATCTCATCAGACTAATTGCAGAGAGGCTAGGTCAGGACCTTGAAAGATGAATGCCAAGATTTGTTGGATACAGCCCATAGCAACCCTGTAATGGTCCAATCAGGAGGGACATGGAGTATAAAGATTAAAACTCCAATCTTAAATCCCTTGGCACTGTCCTATTCTTTAGAAGAGAGACAGCATTGCCTTCTGATTGCCATGAATAACCCATCTTTTTCAGTGCAGTATTGTCTTTTTCATAAGACCTTGAGATGAAGTCTTACTGATATTTCTCTAACCGTCTCTCCTTTCCTTGGACTGCCTTGCATTTCATTTTTTTCATACTTTTTAAATGAGACGCTTGTTTAGAGAAAATGAGTTTAGCTACACTAATCTCTTAAATCATCTAAACACTCAACTCTTGTCCTCAAGGATACACTTTAAAGGACATATCTTTGCCCTTCTGTAGATCTTTGGGCTAGAAGAAGTTGTAACTAGTCATACAATAGAGTTTGTTGGGAAATCTATGGGTGAGAAACTCACAAGCTACCAATAGAATGAAGAATCTAGCAGAAGATGCAAATACAGATGCGTGTAAACACACAAAGACAGGATTCCTGTCTGGAGATTCAATACAAAATATTGGTTATTCCACGAATAATAGTATTTATGATTTCCATTTCACTTATTACTTACAGTTCAAGAAAAGTCCTGTTTTACTTACTCAAAGAAGTTTCTTTCCTAAGTGTGCATGCAAAGAGTGCCAGTATCATTCTGTGAATCTGAACTACACCAAACCACAAGCTGAGCACACTGTGGGTTCTTTCTTTGTAGTGGATGGTGTACGTTTTCAGTTGGACTTTTGTCACATTGTGTACTGTAGTACAAAACCATGAAACTACAGGAGACAATTTGTGTTTAGAGTAGTGGGGCTTTTCCTAATGTGTGTGTCTAGCATAAACTGCCAAGTAAATCAGGAAAAAAAGCCATTTTTTTAAGTGAATAATTAATTACAAAGAAGACAATAAAGTGAGAAAGCAAAACCAAGGTTTTAGTTTTTGAAAGAAGACATACTCTCATTGTCAGATTTCAGCTGGTTTTAAAGGCTGTTGAGTAGTTACACATATGAGAATGATTCCAGATAATATATAGTCCTTTAGGACTGAAAATAGTCTTCAATTTGTCCAATTGACAAAATTTCTCTACGAAGCAGCAGGCTGCTGGCTCCCTTGTTTCTGTTGAATTGTTCTGCCACAGAGATACATATCTGGTCAACGAGGAAGGATGCAATGTCAGCTATGGAAATGTATGTAGAAAATTACTATATGTTTCTCATTAATGATTTCCTGCATTTATAATTGTGCAACAGCTGCAGATGCTGGTAAGACCACTTCCTTTATTAAACAATGGCTGGAATATATGTTGGTTGTTTAAGTATTTGTCATGTAACCCTTGGAAGGAAAAAACCCAACATACGAAGAAGAGAAACTACTTATTGCTAATTTTATTTATTATATTAATCTTTTCGTCATCTTTTACCAACCTCACTTTACTCTAGGACATTTTGATCATTTTGGTTTGTGTTCTGTTTTTGTTATCTGTTGTGTTTTGGGGTTTTTTACCTCTGGTGGATTGTTTGGAAACTTGTTGACATTTACAAATAAGGTAAAACAGCAGTGTCACAAGAAAGCTGGAAGCGATGCCATTGCTGGAAGGATGAGGGAGTGTCCTGCACAGCATTTTTCACACTTTCAAGCAGTATCCTCTTGACCTTCAATTTAACTTTGAGACAGTCACTTACCCAAGAACTGATTGCTCAATCATTTTACCCAAATGGTCACATCTTTAGGCAACAAGACACGCATACAAGAAGGAGTGGCTTTGGGTTGACTTCAAATCCTCTTGTGCTTTGCCAGCTTGCAATGTTCCTTTATGTTTGGAAAAGCTGAAGAAACAAATAATCTGTGGAGGACCTTGCATGTGAAGGCTTTAAAGGAAAAAAGCGATTAGCCACAAATTCTCTGAATACCTTCCTGGGTGGGAAAGTTCAGATGCACTGAATGCACTGTTTACTCCAGCTCTGACATGCAGATAGCAGGAGCACTTTGTGGCTGAATGTGGTGTTTTCTCAGTGGGATTGCAAGACTGCTGTGACTACGTCTGCATCAGGGACTTTATTTTAGTGCTTTCACTAAAGCTCTCAGTGTGGAAATATATAAACTGCAACTGAAGATGTTTTGTGGTTGCACAGATGAGAAGGGAAGAGTGTCCCTTAGTCATGTTCCACAGACTTGTGTGGTCACCTTGTGCTTCCTTGTAAAATAGGTCTAGAGAAAGCTGTGTAAAGGTGCAGCTAGTAATGCCTGCACCAAGTCCTCCAACTGAGATGTTGCCTGCCTTCGCATGTAATATCAGCTCAAAATTCAGGCTTCTAAGAACGTTGGTTATGTCCAGAGAGGTATGAGAGTAGGGGATACTGAGTCAGATCCTAACATCCTGTGTTTGTGAGTGTCCACTCCAGGTGCATTACAAATGGTGGGCTGGATGACGTGGTAAGACAGGATAAAAACTTGAGGTCCTTCCTTTTCACATTCTCCCAGCAATGTCAGGCTCAAACCCCCTTTGTGTTCAAAAGCTTGAAATAGATTTTTCATCTATGTATTTGTAAGTTTATTTCTTAAAACATGTAGAGTTTGGGTTTTTTTTCCATTCTGTCAGAATTAGTACTTTGTTTCTTTCTTGAATGTATTTAGGTCCTGTTTCCAGGCATTCAATCTTGTTAAACTTCAGAGAAAATTAAGAGAGAACAATGTCGACATTCCTATCACAGGATCAGACTTCTCAGATCCAGCTAATGCTCTTTGACTATGCTTCAGAAGCTGGAGATCAACTTCTTCAGCAGCTGAAACCTGGCAGATTTAAACTAGATTTATAACATTATTTAGTTACAGTGAAATCATTAAAGTTCTGTATCGTAATTATGAGTGATTTCACGTACCAGCAAATCTCTGCACAAAAGCTTGCAAGATGTGACTGTGGTATCTCCCTGTAGCTGCCTTCTTTCTCTCTCCCATACTCAGTCTGTTCTCTAGAAAATTGTAAGATTATTTTGGAAGTGAGGATGCTTCTTTATTTTCAGTATCTTGTCTACCATTTAGTCCTACTCTTATGGGTGGAACATACATAAATTTCTCTTTCAAGCAGACAAATTTTGTTTCTTTAATCAACTGGGAAGTATCCGGGTGACAGCTCTCTGTTTATATTCTACACATATGCCAAAAAATATATTTTTTTTTCTGATCAGTGTTTTACTGTGTGGTATTGAATTATAAAAAAATATAATAGGATATACAAGGCTTATAGAGATCAGTGTCTGAGTATCACTAATCAAAATTAGAAAGGTAAGGCTGTTTCTTCCCTACTTTGTTGAAGTTTGAGGGATTTTTTTCTGGTGAGTAGACAAAGCTTTATAATACAGAGTTTCAGCAGTTTACCTCATCAGAAAATTTAATTACTTGTAAAAGTAATAACTCAGATTTATTTGGCGCATTTAAGTCTCCATTAGAAAAAAATTGAAGGTGGTGTTAAAGCTAATCAGTGCTACCTACCTTATGGAGAACTGTCTGTGATTTTATTCTGGAAATCTTCTGAAGACTGAGGTTTTGGGCTGCCTTGGAAGCTTAGCAAAAAGAGTTTATCTCAGACATTGCTTAGTAGGATCCAAACAAAAAAAAATCACCTAACTTGGTTAGTTCTGAGTAAAAAGACAAGGGAAAAAAGAGCCTTCATAGAAGGATTAATTTTAGTACCATTTACTTCTCTGTGCACACTTTATGTTTAGATGCCATTTATAAATATCTTATTATAATTTGTTAAATTTTATGACAATTTATACCATGCCTGATGACTGTAATTCATGCATTAAACATGCACACGTATTTTAACAATATTTGCATCTTATAATATGCATTGTAACAACTTGTCATAGGCTCATCGGTTAAACATTTATTTTACAAATGCATTTTGTAATATGCTATGGTAATAAACTATAAAAAAGTTGTCCCACCTTGTAATATTTTCAGATGGATGAATAATGCATAACAAATTCTACCTTCATTTAAAACATGACCTCTATTCTGATGAAATCTGATACATTGTCTGGATTTATGGTGATCACTGAGTTGTATGAGGTGCTGTCAGTCTGCTTTCTGATTAATTTTTGTAGTTGATAAATTTGAATTAATCTGTAAATATTTACAAAATAATATGGTTTATCTTTTTCTATTATTTTATTTTTATCCACCTGATTCATTCAAACCAAATGTACCAACCCCCATCATGCTGTGAGCTAATTTTCATTCAAATAATTTCTGGAAATTCAATTCAGTTCTGAAATTGATTATCAAAATGGTGATTGCTCCTTTGCTGGCTGCCTAAGTTTGTCATATGTATCTCTAAAGAGGCCTATGCTACTGTCACATCTAATCTTATGAGCTGTGTAAAGCTGAAGGGTATACAATATTGGAAAAGTTTATACTGAGCTACTACACAGTAAAAACATGTTTTTACTATTTATTATTTTTAATTTTGGCTACATCTGCCATCAGAGTCAACTTATTGAGCTTCTGACTTCCTGAAGCATCATGCTGATTTTTTCAATAGGTTTTTTTTATATGAATGTTAGTACCTAAGTTTCCCTGGCTGGTTTCTCTGTGTGTGCACGCGCATGTGTAGATCGCAGCATTTTCATTCATTTTATTCCGCAACAAGTTTTTCTTCAAAACTGAAGGGAAAGAAGGGGATTTGAGGGTTGGTGGTTGGTTGGTTTAGGTAAAATATGGAGTATTATAGGGTTGCCTATGCATCTGGTGATGGAATGACATGATTGAGGATTTCAGCAGTGTTCTTCTTTTGTTACCTTCCTATACCTGAATGAAAACCAAAGTAGGTGGTGGTTTTACTTTTGCTGTTGACCTGGAATAAGTGTTAGGGCATGGCATCTATTTGATGCAGTCTGGAATGGGTGAAGTCAAAACAGAGTAGTCTGGTTTTACATCTATTTAACATAAATAAAAATGACTACTTCAGATGCATACTAAGGGGAAGGCAACGTTAAATAATTTAATTGGTGTCTTGGAAGGGGGCTTTATTTCATCAGTCAATAGATGGTTACACCTTGTCTCTGCCTTTCACCTTAATAGTCCAGGCTCAAGAGACTTTTGTCATCATTCATAGTCAAGGCACTTTTAGTCAACACATTGTCAGTACAGTTTATCCTATCTGATTTAGTTTATCCTATCTGATTTAGAGGCAGTTTATGCTATCTGATTTAGACATCTAATTAGGATTTAATGAATTGTGCCACAGAAATGCCTATTTTTCTCCTTTGACTATACAGGTGACCTCAGATGACTAGGTCAGATACAGGTGTCAACAGCATAGGCTTTTTTTGCATGTGGTAAAGCGATTTTCCCCCCATTCCGACTTCTATTTTTCTTTTCTATTTTTTTTTTTTTTTTCATTCTAAATAAATTACTGCTTATGAAATGAGCCAGGCTTATTGTTGATAGAGCTTTACCTCTTTACACACTGAGCATATTAGACTACATTCCACATAGTCAAACACACTTTGTTTAGATTGCATAAATTCTGTTATGGAAGTCTGTCTGCTCATGGAGAGAATAATTATTTTTTTGTTAGTGTTTCTCATTAGATGAGCATGAACTACTAGTTCAGTCGGGATATGGTGTTCTGATGATGTGGCATTGAGATGAGGAAATATTCCTTCTATGTGGGCTTACAAGCAATCATGAAACTTCAGACTAGTTCATGAAACTGCAGACTAGTTGTCCTCTAAGTACTGAAACGGATTTGGTAAAGGTGAATTATTTAGTATTCTGTCACAAACACTTTTAGCCACCACTTCTCCCATTCTTTTAAGTCTCACAATTTGAACATTTGCTTTGTTTCTTCTATTATTGAAGCGGTCTCTTTTTTCTTTTTTTTTTTTTTTTTTTTTTTCCCCAGGAAAATTTTACCTATTATTTTCCCCATTGGTCATTTTTGTTAGAATCATGTTGTCTTGTTCTTCATCTTTCAAGTTATGTTTTTGGCTGCCTTCTTAGGTAGGATTCTGATGATTCCTAAATTTAATTTTATACAAATGTCTATAGCATCTAACAGTTTGTCTGGATGTCTTAGTTTTAATTTTACACACAATTTCTTTGAATACAACCAAATGATACAGTATCCTGGTAGTTTTTAGTTCTCATCTATTATTCTTACCTATTATAAATCACGTTATGGTTCCACAGGAAATGAAGTAAACATCCATATGATGTGACAAGAATTCCTATTTTTCAAAGTTTGCTAAGAAAGCACAGAGATTCCACTCTTTACTGTACTTCTTGGTGACTTAGAATTATAGAGTCATAGAATTATAGAATGGTTAGGGTTGGAAGGGACCTTAAAGATCATCAAGTTCCAACCCCCCTGCCATGGGCAGGGACACCTCCCACTAGAGCAGGTTGCTCAAAGCCCCATCCAGCCTGGCCTTGAACACTTCCGGGGATGGGGCATCCACAACTTCCCTGGGCAACCTGTTCCAGTGCCTCACCACCCTCACAGTAAAGAATTTCTTTCTAGTATCTTATATAAATCTACCCTCTTTCAGTTTAAAACCATTACCCCTCGTCCTATTGCTACACTTCCTGACAAAGAGTCCCTCTCCAGCTCTCCTGTAGGCTCCCTTCAGATATTGGAAGGCTGCTGTAAGGTCTCCCCGGAGCCTTCTCTTCTCCAGGCTGAACAACCCAAGCTCTCTCAGCCTGTCTTCATAGGAGAGGTGCTCCATCCCTCTGATCATTTTAGTGGCCCACTGCTGGACCTGTTCCAAGAGGTCCATGTCCTTCCTGTGTTGAGGGCTCCAAAGCTGGACACAGTACTCCAGGTGGGGTCTCACGAGAGCAGAGTAGAGGGGTAGAATCACCTCCCGTGACCTGCTGGCCACTCTTCTTTTGATGCAGCTCAGGATGCAGTTGGCTTTCTGGGTTGCTAGTGTGCACTGCCAGCTCATGTTGAACTTCTCATCCACAAGCACTCCCAAGTCCTTCTCCTCAGGGCTGCTCTCCAGCCATTCTCCACCCAACCTGTATTTGTGCCTGGGAATGCCATGTCCCAGGTGCAGGACCCTGCACTTGGCTTAGTTGAACTTCATGCAATTTGCACGAGCCTACCTGTTGAGCCTGTCCAGGTCCCTCTGGATGGCATCCCTTCCCTCCAGCATGTCAACCGTGCCACGCAACTTGGTGTCATCAGCAAACTTGCTGAGGGTGCACTCTATGCCACTGTCCATGTCTCCAACAAAGCTGTTAAACGGCACTGGTCCCAGTACTGACCCCTGAGGAACACCACTTGTCACTGGCCGCCTCTTGGACATCGAGCCATTGACTGTAACCCTTTGAGTGTGGCCATGCAGCCAGTTCCTTATCCACTGACTGGTCCATCTGTCAAATCCATGACTTTCCAATTTTGAGACCAGGATGTCGTGCAGGACAGTGTTGAATGCTTTGCATAAGTCCAGGTAGATGACGTCTGTTGCTCTTCCCTTGTCTACCAAGGCTGTGGCGATATCGTAATAGGCCACCATTCTAGATATCTAAGACACATTCTAGATATTTGCTTTTAGATGTTGCATAAGTCTGTTTATACATGTATATACACAAGTGTATATTTACATAAGCAGGTATCATGTGCAATCCTAGTACAGGTAATAAACTGCAGGGTTGTTTGTCAGGAACTTTTCTAAGCTGAAGTTTACTGGTCTCTTTCCTTCGGTCATTACAAACCTCTGCTGTTAACTCTAACAATAATTTCCAAGGTATTATTTTCTGTTTTCTCCTTTTTTCCTTTTGCACGTCCGTTCTTTTCCCAAAAGCGCAGTGACTTGTGGGCCAGAAAAGGGAATGTTCGATCCAAAGTTAGTGGCAAATTCAGTATCTTCCTGCTTACTGAAGCCAACAGTAGGGTCTTTATATCACAGGTTAAGAGAAGATTCCAACTGCCTAGTAGATCACCCACTTGATATAATCCCTGGGAGGTTAAGATGCAATAGATTTTCAAGCTACAGTACTCATATGCATAAAAAATAATTGTAAAGTTATTTTGGTATTTCTAAGATATAAAAGTTATCAGACTCCCTCAGAGGTACATAATTAAACAATTAACTTTATAGAAAGGAAAAGATCGTTGATGCATTTTAGCACATTTTTGAAGATTTTTAACCTAGGTTTTCTTTTATATAATTCACATTTCCTACATACATGATGATGTGATGTTGTACAACGGTTTTATTCTAGTTTTGTTTGGGGGCATCTGCATAAATCTACGGTTTCACCATTTGTGAATAATGTGGCAACACCAAACTCATGCCAACAAAACCATCATATTATCATATCATGTACTGTATATAACATACATACACACTTATAATGAGGTAGAGGAATAATACTGAAAAACTCTTCCCTCCAGGCTTGAAAAATGACCAAAAAGTAGAGGTCATTTTTCATGCCTTGGGACAAATAGATCAAGAAATTAAAACTCCAATCAATACCTATAACTTTAAAATGTATTTTAATGTGCTGCAGCTTCAGTTACCCTCAGCTGAAGCTTCTCTATTTTAGCTTACAGGGTCTTGTGACCTCAGCCCATAGCAGAGTTTCAACAGTAATAGCGACAGCCATCTTGGATAAATGTAAGTGAAATTTTTCCTCATTTCTATAGTTTCTGTCCCTCCCATTCGCTTTTGGAATTTTGTTTTTTGCTCAGGCTGTAGACAGTATTCCTTACAACACATCCGTTGTGTGCCAAGTAGCATGATGGACACAAAGTAACAGTAAAGCAGCTAAGTGGGACTTCTTGCCTTTTAAATGTCATGGCACCGGATTCATCTTGTGCTTTTGAAATGCCAGTATGATGGCCGTGAGAATTTTATTTTACCTGCAGCTAGCTTGATGGTAGTTTTCATTATCAACCATGATTAATCTGCGAAGAGAGTTATTTTAGCTAACACCAAGGATGAAATCTAGGAGAATTCAGAAAATACTTTTCTAAGAAAAAGTTTGCTTACTCCAGTCAGCTTTACCATTTCATTTCTGCTTCAGGTCAGATTGTAGTAATCCGTTCCCAAACTTAGCTGTGCATTCACTAACTGTTGTATAAACCTGAGGCTGGAGCTGGAGCTGGAAAAGTATACACGTTATCGGTACTGCCTGTGTCACAACTTTCAGAAGCATGAGAGAAAGAGTGAAGGGCATCTGCCCACTATTGGTTCCTGAGGAATATCAAATACAGCAGATGCTGTTAAAGTCACTGCTTTTTCAACAGTTGTCACTTTGTTGTAACGGTGGCTACTATATGATCCTAACACAAGCAGAAGAAAGTAGAAATACAGTTTTCCTTGCAGAAAATCCTGTCCTGTATGCTGATAGCCTTCAGAAGCTGGTGTTTAGTAGTAATGTATAAAAGATATCTGGACTTAGGTCTTGTTTGGTATTTAGTCCTTAATTGGCCTTTGTCTGAATTCACCATTTGTGAACAGTGTAGCATCCTTGATCTGTTAAATCACCATGACACCCTTCCATCTTCTATTTGTTCATATACATAAACATGTATGTAACACACAGACATACCTAAAATTCCAAGTTTTTATTTAGATGTATAGACCATAGTTGCATTGCAGCACTGTAGCTACAATAGTACCTTTTCTACGCCCTCAGCTAGCTAAATGCATGGTTGTTCATATCCAGCCTGTTCTCTTCATGTGGTTTCATAGGATGTATCTGTCATGCAGTATATGAAATGAAAGGCAGCACATACACAGTAGCTAAGGCTAAAACTAGCAGAAGTCAAACTGCCATCCATCTGTCTTACAAATGTGGCATTCGAAGATAGATAAGGAGCAGTCTTGGTGTTTTATCTGCAGACCTATAGTCAGCTTGAAAAGTCACCAGAATTCAGGACTTCTTGCAACTTTATCATTATATTAATAATCTCCATAATGAATGTGAGAACAAATCATATACAGCAGGATCTAGAAACTCTGAGAGTAGAAGAACATGTCTTGAAATGAGTTTGTGGTTATCTTGAACTTCTGTGTGTCTCAGACTTTGGGAGAGTGGGCATTGTTATCAGCTACACGCTTTTTTTTTTTTAATTTATGAATTAAAAAAAAATAGTGTAAGAAATGTTGGCTTGGCTGCCAGTTACAAAGCAGGAATGTACTGAATCATGAAGAATAATTCCCAAAATTTCTCTGATGAAACAAACAGGTATGGTTGAAAACCCATGCAAGCTCTGAGAACCAATGTCCTCAAGGGTAAAGTCGTTTTATAATAATTACCATAAATATTCATTTAATTTCAGAAAAAAGGGAAGGTGTTCTTACATTTGTCATTGCAGAGCTGAGTTAATGAAAGATCTTTGAAATCACTGTCGGTAGGAAGTATGTATAGATTTTGACTGTGTGTAAGTATAAAATAAAAGATCAGTTTATGAGGGATTTCATGAAAGCAGCACTGTAATTTCAAAACTAGCGATATCTATGTGCTTATCAAATACCAGTTATTTTGATGGAGCCATGTATGCCAACATAACTTCATTGCCACTACAAGCTCAGTTCTGTGTTTGGTATCTTTTTGACACTGTAGTTTATGTGACATCTCTGTCCCATTAAGTGATGTGATCCTTCCATACAAGAATGGTCCCCTGCTTTGATAACTGTCTTGGTCTTGTAACAACATCAAGACTATTGAATTAATAGAATGATAATGTGATTCCATACATCTTGTTAAAACAATATTCCCTTGATAATGGATGGTTAAAGTGTGGTTTATTTCCTGGTTTTATTATTTATGTAGCTCTTCCAATTATCTTGGAACAGGGGAGACAGACAAAAATTAAACGGTTGTTTTTATATATGTCAAACTTTTTTTTAACTAAAATATGTAGCATGTTTAACATTCAATGTGTCTATAAACAATATGTAAGAAGATATGCATATATAAATGCATCTATAAGTCTAAGTGCAACGTTGGAGCTTATATATAACTCATTATTTAACACTTCAGTATGTTATACAAGGACTTTGAAAAACAGTAGAAGGGAATTTGTGAAAATATGTTATAGAAGGTGTGGTAGAGCACACTCAGAAGTTGTACAATGTGAAAAGCTTGCTATAAAGTGATTTAAGATATTCAAAAGCCAGATTCTCACAAATCCAGCCTGCTAATCCATTTGGCCAAATGGATGCAACATCATTACGTACTTTACATGTGATACAAACTTCTAGGAATTTCAGTTTCTTTTTCTATGTCACACTATCAATTTTCCAAAAGTCTAGCTGGTGCAAGAGGCATTTGTGCTCCATAGTAAAAAGTATAAGCTACCTCTGAGGATTTTGTAGAGATGCTGAAGTAACGAAGGCACTGGTGGTGTTGCAGTCATAAATACCTTGTTATGTCATTCTTGTGGTTCTTCATAATAGTCTTTACATCCTCAATATATAAAAGGCAGAGAAGTGTTAAACACTTACTAAAGAACTGAAGTCTATCCCCACAATATATATTACTGCAAATGTAGATTTTATTCAACCTGAAATCTCCTTCCTTTCAATGTTCCCTGTACAGTGAAGTCTAGACAGTTGGAGTGAGGTGGGGGTTGTGGAGATGTTTTTTTCAAAGATCTGTGCACCCAGAGCTCCCACTGGCTTCATTTCCAAAACCCACGCATCATGCCGTCACCTACAAAGGAGTGAAGAGGTTATAATTGTTCCTTTCTTTTCTTAAATTGGGAGATGTGCTTTGGTTTCATTCAAAATTCATCCATTTAAAAAATTACTTCATGTCTTACATTTAGCAAAACTTAGCAAGATTATGACTTTAGCCACTTTAATTGCCATTCAGAAACTCCTGGTAAAGATTGAGTCGTCGCTGCTGCTGACTAGAAACAGAGAGACAGACAGACAGGTGCCTGTATGTATCCTTTTAGGCAGCCTGCAGAGCTTTGTTTCTTCCCCAAGAAAAGGTAAATAGTCAGCTTAAACCTTTTCAGCAACTCTATAAACAAGATGCCAACAGCATGTCCCCTTCTCTATTACCTGGGTGTCCTGTCTGCGTCCTCCTTCCTTGTGTAAATCATGCTCCAATTTCCTTGTGTTTGTTGCCATTGTTTGATATTTGTATAGTGTTCATAATGTTTATGGAGAAAATAAAGATATCCATCATTAACAAGTTAGTAATAATCCTTAACTGCTCTTTTTAATTGAGTTGAATGGTCAGACCTCTCTTTTTCTTCTCCTTAAATCTTTTTTGAGCCTTTGTTGTGACTTGTAACTGAGTCTGAATGTCCATAATTTAGAAAACTCTTCAAATGAAATAAGCTGAGTTTTCTTCACAGGACTGGTAAAATGATTTTTTTGGCCTCTGTAGGGTTTGCCACAGTTGGGAATAGGAGCTATCCCACTGGAAAGAATCAAAAGTGTAGCGGAAAAAGTGAAATATTTTAGCAGTACAATAGCAATACAATTGATTTAACACTGAACATTTTGTTAGAGATTCATTAAGTATTCAATTTACAATGTTTTTAATTGTGACATTTCAGTACTAAAGTGCTCTGAAATTTATTACATGGATTTTGAGAAAGCTGAATTATTACAAAGATTTTGAGAAAGCTGAAATAATCCTAAATTTTCAAAACAGCATCTTTTAATATCACATTAAAAGTCTGTCCAAGGTGCACAGTGTTAAAGTCAGGTTCGCCTCAAAGCAAAACTTTAATTTTGAAATTTCCTTCACTAATACTTTTATAAATACATATTGTAAAATTTGATTTTAAACTAAAAAAAAATCTGGATTCCTCCTAAGCAACTGCTTGTGAATCAAAGAAGTTCCTTTTCATGCTGTTGATTATTGCTCATTATTTTATATTTCTGAACTGGACTGCTTTTCTGTGTATTTGTGCAGGAGGGAAACATTGCTGAAGCAGCTGAAAACCTTAGCTATAGTATTAGTCTTGGTTTATGAAACACTGTAGTTTTGAACTTGCATGCACTTCCAGATGGAAAATAATTTTCAGTTACTGATTATAATTTAAAGACAGGTCTCAGTGTCTTCTTACAGATCTGAAGAGCTGTGGAAGCTCTGGTAAAATGTAGAAGGTGGTACATGATCTTTTTCTTAGAAGGAGTACTGTAAACACTGTATATACATGAACTGTAATACTTACGTTTGTCAAAAGGATAATATTCTAGGTCATACAGTAATTAAATTAATACTTCTGGACTTTGGTAAGCCCAGGTCTTGCAACGACCTTCATTCCCTAGGTCAGCTCTAGGGGGACCAGTTGTTGTTACTGTTAAACTTGGGGGCAAAGCTGGTGCTTAATTCAGGTCAGTATCGATTCCAGAGTTGGGTAAGGTATTTAGGTACAAATGTGCATTTTCTCATGTTTCTAAGATAAAGACAAGCATAAAAATGGCTGATGAAGTTTTAATTAACGTAGCAAGAATTCGATAAGAGAGTAGCAGTGAAAATCACTTTTTTTTTTACTTTTCTATTACAAAACATTCATTTTAGCAGTAAATAGCATTATTTTTGTCATCATTTATTATATCCTTGCAAAACACAGATTTTTATACTTCTAAGTACATGTCTACAGATAATTATTGGCTTTAATTCATGCAATGGAGGATTGTTTTAAATGTCCAATAACTTTGGTAATATAAGCAAAGTAAGAAAGCGTGGAATAGACTGCTGGGGGTGTTGTGGATTCTCACTTGCTTGAAGCTTGTAAAAACATTTTAGATGAATGTCTGTCAGAAACAAAACAGTTTATTCTGCTTTTGAAGAGAGGGATGGGGTAGCTCACTTGCCAAGGTGTCTTCTTTTTGTTCTGCGGTTTGCATAATGATTTTTTTAATAAGAAATACTTTTATTTTAGCTTATTTCTTTTAATGAAATGAGTTCAAATTAGCTTGCTAATCAGTGGTTACAGCAATTAGGCCTACACATATATTTAGTGAACATTGATTTGTGAGGGGTTTTTTTTCTCCCAAATCATATGAGAAAGGAGCTATATCTATTACGCTTAGAATAAGTATCTGAATTCTATTAAGATAATCTCTGGATAGTTTCTAAAACTAAACAAAAGTGGGAGGCAAATAGAAGTTTGTACAGAAAATACTTGTTAACAGAAGTCTGTGGCTCAAGTCTTGCAGAAGATTCTGTGCTTATTTTGAATTTACACTATGATGGAAGTAATACTCAATTTTCATAGAATCAAAGCTTTGTGGTGAATTGATTTTGTGTCTAGGGAGCCAAATAAAACCAAATTCTTAGGAATCTATAATTTTCAGTGGAACAGTGCTCGGAGAGCTTTGGAAAATACTGCTTTATTAAATGCTAGGCACATTTATGAAAAGAAATTTTGAACAACAGATTTTAAAAATAAGGACTTAAAAGTTTGTAACTTTCAAAACTACCAGAGAAGATAATTTCACCCCCTTCTACATCTCAGGGCTGTGGTTGCTCCCTGAGGTGTAGGGAGGGAGGGGGTCAAATTCCTGCCCTGTCAGCCTGGGAGCAGGGAGAAGAGCCAGCTGTCAGGCTGCTCAGGGAACCGAGGGGGCCATTGGCACTCACTAGCCCAGTGCGTAGGTTGCTGGTATAGACTTGGAGGAGAGCAGTGCAGAGGAAAGACTGAGTTTCTGGAGCCTGCTGGTTTAACTGGTACTCCCGGCGAGTCAGTCACTTGAATGCAGGTCCCCACTGTGGTTTCAGCCCCTCTCCAGGTCCGCATTCACTGGGGGAAGGGGATGTGGGACGTGGCCCTGGCCATTGCAGCCTTTCAATGTAATGCATTAAAACCCACTTTTGTGTCTTTTGGAAGGAATCAACAGTTTCAGTTTAAGAAGTGTCAAAATATTGTCTTTCTTTTTCATATTTCCTTGTCAGAACTGCTATTTTTTAGCAATATGCTTTTAGTATGGTTTGCATTAATTTCAGCTTAGGGTGTTTTGTATGGCATTTGGCTTGAAGTGGGCTGCTTCTATTTCTGACTTAAAGGACTTGTGAGTCCAAAACTCTTTTTGTCTCCTGGTAGGCCTATTAAAGCTCTTAATTTCCCTACAAATGGTGCATCGTAAGAACTTAAAGAATGTATATTCTGTTTGGTATCCCTGGGAGTGCTATATTTGTTTTTTCTGACAAGCAGCCTCCAATATCTAATACATCACAGTTCTGGTAATATTTTGAAAAGATAAATAATACTTTTATTTTATAAATGTGTAGTGACATCCTTAAAAAATACATTATTTAAGAAATATTGACAATATTTTAAGATAAGTTAATGAAGGTATGTTCAAACATCGTAATAATCAAACCATTTTCTGTATACAAGACTGAAGAAAATATGTTGCTAGGTGCTGCACCATTTTTGTGATTCCTCTTGAGAATGAGTTTGCTAAAATGAAGGTGTTCTGCCAGCTTTATTTAAAGATCCATGCTTAAAAATGACTAATTTTATAGCGTGTATTTTCTGTTTATGTGCCTGTCAGTTTTAAACAGCCTTTTATATGCAAATGCATGATGACAGTTCTATATTCTGTGTCATTTCTTCACTAGAGTTTTTCATGCTATTGGAATAATTCCTTAACAGATATTTATAGAGTTTTTACTGTTATTTTGACAAATCAGACATTGTTATTAAAATGATAAAAGAAAGTAATTTTAATACTTCTTGCATTGGAAGTTCTAAACTTTTTAAAAATGATGTGTGTTTCCTAGGTCTATTTTAGTAAACTCTTTACAGAAATCGGGTCTTTTTAGTTCCATTTTTTGTGTTAATAAGAATCTGTACTTGGAACTTATTTCTAAACAGGTGTATTACTTAATAACCATCTTTATTGCTCCTTCAGTCATTCCGTTGTATGTGCCTATACCAAATTGTGTGTTCCAATAGTTAATTCTTGAATATTGTGTGCTCTACCAGCACGAAATTTGGTTCCAATTAGAGACAGAACATTTTGCCATAAACTCAGGCTTATGGTCTATAATTTTTGTAGTTCGGAAGAGCTGTTGCCTTACTGTGGGCGGTGTGCTTGCAAGGTGATGAGTTGGGAGGATTTTAGCTGTACTGTCCATTGCAGTGCATGGCTAAGCAATGGCCAAAGAGAGCACTCTGTGATTTCTAAAGAAAACTGTAAATTTATCTCATCTCTAGGTAGCACTTCTTATTTTAATACTAGCCCTAGGCATTAGTTTACATTAAAAGCAGAAATTGAGAAAACCAAATACAGTATTTCCATAGTCTTGAACAAAAAACGTCATTGGCAGGTGACATAGAAAGACAGTGAAAGGACAGAGACACTCACCTGTGTCTAATGAAGGAGGTGACATTTCAGTAAATGGAAGGTACTTAAATATATACTGTGCGTTGGCAGTCTCCCAAGACTGCTGATGGAAGTGTGTTTGGGGAAAGGAGCAGCGTATTGAAGAAACCGCTGCTCTGAGCCCTACCGTAAGAGCGGGAGCGGAGACCAGCTACAAGCCCAGTGAGAATCACCAGGCTAGCAGAAACTCTTAAAGGATACCAGGTGCTGAAGCCATGGATGGCTTTCAGATCTCTTCTTGACAGATGTGGTAAAACTATATTTATGCTAGTTTATTTTCAAGGTTTCTTTTTGGGATGTCTCCATGTTAATGGAATTCCTGGTGTGAATCTTCTGTTGTTTGAGAGTAACACACGAGACACAGGATGTTTTTTTCTGCCACCATCACCCAGGACCCCTGTGGCCTTTCAAATGAACTATCAAAAAGTCCAGATTCATCTTGCCTAATCTAAAGCATTTAACTTTAGATGCCTGTGTTAGAAGCAGAGTCAATCTTATCTGTGTCTGTAGTAGAAAAGATAGACAGAGGTACACAATCCTGGATTTGCACATTGTCTTCTGTTGTCTATAGGAAGTGCCCAGGGCAAGTAGGCATACCAGTAAGATGCTTAAAATGATGTGGTACAAATGTGTCCTGAGTCACTGGTTCATGGTAAGATACTATGGAATTATTAGAGGTCCTTGTCAGGCTGTTACCTAATAAATCGCTTCACGATTTGATACTTTCTATATTCTTCTGAGGTGGGAGTTGGTATGGGACAAAGAGAGGGAGATTTTGCTGTGACAAACTCCCCTGTTACGGTTTATGTTCCCCATTGGATCTCATTTTACTTCTTCAGTTCTTCTGATCTCCATTTTTCTCTATTAGATGACATTTATGACATTTCCTTATTAAAGTTAACCAAAAGATTGAGTTACTGTTCTGTTATTTGCGTGCTGTATTATTTATTTCTGAAAAGACTAAAAAGTACTCAAGCTAATAACCATGCCATCTCTTATAAAACTGCCACATGATGATAGTGTAAGAACAGTGGCGGAAAAGTCAGTACGTGCACTGTGACAGATCTGACTACAGTCCTCAAACACTGCATTTGTGATACAATTTGGTTTTTGTGTGTACAAACAGCAAGAGAGATGGCAAAATAAAACCAGGCATACAGAATGTCTACTCTGTACGTGAACGTGGCCTCTCATTCATACGACACATCAGAAGAACATGAAATGCTGCAGTGGTTTCTAGTTGGCTAGAACATGAAAATAAAGCCAAAGTTAGGTGTACATGCAGTTGTAAATCCCTATGCCTATGCAAAGCAAGTGTTTTCCAAGGAAGTAAGTAGCCGATGATTACGCTTACCCTAATATTTGATGTGTATACAGACATCAGATCTGAGGTTCTTGCAAATTTTGAGAATTTTCAGCCAGAGGAATTAATACTAGGGTGGCTTCAGGATACTTTTATGCCTTCCTGATCCTGGTTAGAGTAGTTGGCACGAGGCCTTGAGAAATGCCTTTGGGTGTACTCCAGCCCTTAGCAGTAGTCAATATTTTAAAACATATGTTACAGGGTTGAGAAAATAGTTAGGACATTGTGGCTGTAACATTATTAAACATGTTGGTAGAATCTGGACTGTTCTATGACTGCTTTTTATCAAATAAAACCTAAGGATCATCTTAGTCCTTGTAGCTAATGTTCATATGGCTATATACTTTCCATATTTTCTCCAAATCTTTTGAGACCATTTTTGTAAAATGCATCCATGGAATTAAAAAAAAACCCACCACAAATCCAAACCCTACACCAAATGTTGTACATTGAGTCATTTGGTTTCCTTTTAAAATATCCTGTACAAAATATTTTGTACTGGGACAGTTTTTTACAAAAGAAGTGGGAAGAGTATGTATTAATTCACTAAAGATCCATTAATCTATTTTCCTCATGTCCAAGAAACCCCACCTTTTCATTATATACCCCAAAGACACAAAAACAATAAAAGTGCTGCCAAATTATTCTAAACTCTGCAGCACTGTTTTTAAACTTTTAACTAATTAAGGGCTGTTTCAAAATTGCTGTAGGAACTTCAGATTTATATGAGCAGGTTCATAGAAGTTGCCTGGCCTGAAAAGTGTTTTGTTGACAGTGTTGGTCACTGTTTTCTTGCACTGTTTTAATCTGTGGCTGTTGCCAGATATGGATGGGGAGCGCTAATCGTAATGGTCAGAAATGAGTTGGTGACTGCGTCATCTCCTTATTCTCTTTACAGCCAGCTTTCCCCCCACACACACTGTCTCACCGTACACAGGATTAATTCTCTAGTAGTGAAGAGCTAGAAAGCAGCTCGCTTAATCTGCCCTTCGGGCTCCAAGAAGCAGATGATTAGGCTGCAGACCTGCATTTCATCATTGGTGGTATGGCCCCCTTTTATCACAAACTGTGCAAAAGATCCTGAAAGTCGTGTGGCTGACAGGTAAAGGATTTGATCAAGTGCCAGATAGGAAAATAGGTGGATTGGACTAATCGCAGCACTCCTCCTTGAAAGCCTGAAAAGTGTCCACACGTCAGCTCCTCTGTGGGCCAAATGACAATCTTTATTGCTTACATTTGACTGGGGTCCATGCATTTTATCCAGAGGCAGGAGCAAGTAACATCAGTTCATACCCATGCATTCCTGATGAATATACGTAAAGGTATAGAATACTTATCAGTGTTGGCAGGGTCAAGAGGGAACTTTACTATTAAAGGCTACTTTGGCTGAGATCAAAAAATGCTTCTTTTATCTCTATCTCAGTAGCATCCATAAGATATGCTACTGATAAGTTTGGATAATCTATTTTCAATTTTCTGCAACTGCAGCATATGCCTTTGCTATGGTTGCCAAGATTCAAAGGAGAGAGGCCAGGATTTGGAATGGAAATCTTGGATATGTTATGTGGGTCCTGGGCAAGGTGGCAGTGTCATTGTCAGCTGGGTCTCTTACCTTTCTGTCTGAAACTGTCCTTACCTGGCGCTCTTATGTTTTATGTGCAAGGGTTACAAGGAAGATTATCTCCGTCTCTCACACACTGGCCACAGTTTATGCCTAGAGTATGTTTATGTGAACTGGAGATAAAAATTGTGGACTGCCATTTGGTCCCATACAAAGGTATCTGTATTTTGCTATTGGTGACAGCTGCGTGTTGTTGCTTGAGGAGTGGAAAAAAAAAAAACACAAAAATCCCCAGTAAACCTCAAGACTAGGAAAAATTTTATTTTTAAATATTAATTTTTAATAAGTATATTCTTAATATCTAATTGATCACATGATTAGCCACATAACATATAATCAAGCTAACATGCAAATTTAGACATATAACAGTGTGTCCAGACTTCACATGGGCATAAACAGCAGCTGGAGAAAGCCTCGGCTCCTCCTGTTGTCAATAAGCCAGTTTTTCTAAGCATCATACAAGTGAAAATTGCACACTTTTCCACATCTTTTAGCCCAGTGAAAAGGTAAGGTCTCAGCAGTCCTCCAGGGGAAGCTGCATTCTGCACCATGCTGCCTTATAATATTACACTTATAAAAGCGCAGCTGCAACAGTAACATTGAGCCTGACTCTTTCTTTATTTATATCAATTTCCATTGGGATTTTATTGTTGAATTCAATGGCCTTTTAGTACACTGTGTTTACATGGACGTAATCAAGAGAAGAATCTGCCCAGAATGTATCAGACTATATGCATGTAATCAGATTGTCAATATTCAACTCCTGCACGTGCAACAAACTCCAGGTCAGGAAGGTTACTGCATCTGTCCTTGTCCTGAGGAGTGCAGGGAACTCGGATGCCTGAGCGCCTCAGCGCCACAGAAAACCATCAACCTACACAGATTTTAAAGTCTGGTGCTTATAAATACATGCTTAAATAGGACTCCATTTTAGGGAATGTCTAGCTTTGAAAATCATGCTTCATAGATGCTGATCATGCATGTCAAAATAATCACAATTTGCATAATTACAAAATAGATCCTGATTCATTCTCCCATTTTTGGCACCAATTGAAATACTTCATTTTGGTCACCTGAGGTTCCATGGCTAGTTGGTGAAAAGAGACAAGCGCATTTAAAGTCAAGATTTCAAATATTCAAGATTTAATTGGGATGAATTATTTTCTGATTTTTTCTCTTTTAGTCTTTACCATTTGAAGACTTTTCTTTGGGAAAGTGGAGTTACCTCTATTTTGTATCTACAAGAATTGTTTCACACTCTTCTGCTTTTATCTGGAAAAAGGCAACAGAAGAGTTGCTCTGCTGAGCTAGGAAAGATATTTTTCTTAGTTAGTCTTTAATTCCCCTTAAAGCAGAAACTCTTAGAGTGGGTCAGAGCAATTATCCACTTCTTGAAGACCTAGGAATACATATGAAAGCCTTCAGCCTGTTGAACATTTTACAGGATAATGAAAATGCAAATGTAGAAAATTTTAAGGTGGTGGTAATTGAGGTATTTGGGATGGGGTTTGATTTGGGCTTATGGGGAAGCAGCATTTCAACTGGTCTGGGTAAATTTTTTTGGAAATGTAGAGTATCAAATTAAATCACTTTCAAATACAATGTGCTATTGTTGGCTTGTTTTGTTTTTCTTTTAAACCAATAGAAACTTAAGTCAGCCAAGGTCAACAGTTCTGCAGAAATTTTCTAAGGCTGTCTTGTGTGTATTGAGAATTAAAACACAACAACAGTAAAATAATCCCATCATTTAGCACAGTGTATTGATTTTCTGAAACAGTTATATAAGATTAATAAAACATTTTAACTGCTACCTATTTACGTATATACTAAGAATTGTCTCTATGTAATACAAGTCTGGTTTGAAAGCACGCAGGATGTCTCATGCACTTCCACTTCAGTAATGATTTTGGTGGCTTTGAATGGCTACACATGGGTAGTTCTCTGCTTCTTCACTTCTGTGGGGTTCAGTCAACCACCAATGTTTTGTTCTGTGGCGGAAAGGAAATGAAGTATTCTTATCACGGAACGCTGTTACATACCTACATGGGGAGGTTCCTTGTGTGATTCACGGAGAGGAAGCTCTCACAGAACAATTCAAAATTCAGAACAGAGCTCAATTTATTCTGTCTGAATTGCTGTCTAAAGGAGCTTCTCTCTTTCTCTCTTAACTGCATAAATAGTATATAGACACTCCTCCTAATTTAAACTGTTAAAGTTACAAGCTGTGATTTGCCTGGCTGCAGGCAGTGTGCGTACTTGCTGGCATTGTCTTGTAAGAAGGAAACAGACCAGATGGATCTGGTTTTCTGATACGCAAATACTACAATACTTTCAGAAAACTAGTTTAGTCTGGAAGCCATACAATCTTCAAGCTTTCTGTAGGTCTTGTAGTTCATTATGATGGTAATTTTTTACCATCATACTGTAGCTCACTAGAAGCTGGACTGAAACTTGGAATATTATTTGCCATCAAATAGTTTCAGCTGGCAATAATTCCTGGGTGTCATTGACCTGGGGCAAATTTGTACCATTGCCCTAGAGCTTCATATCCCATTACTCACATCTCAAATCTGTAACGCTTTAGGTAATGTTTGTTCCTGAAGCACTTTCAGACTGAAAAATAAGTTTTCCTCTCTGTTTTAATTCTTTTCCCCGTGGTATTTGAAATGCTTATATCAATGAAGAGCCCAAGTATACATTGTTGTATACATGAATCAGATATAACCCTTTATATATCTGACTTTTGTAAGGGCAGGGCTGTCAGAGGGGAAAAAGAATATCTTGAACACAACTAGCATGTTTTGAGATAGGAAATACAACATAGAGGGGTGGTAGGAGCTTTTGATCTTTTTGCTTATCCAGTTTGCAGGTTTCTGCATTTCAAACTTCCAGCATTTGTATATCTGTTCATTACAGCTCTCCCGTGGAAAAGGTGGGAGACCTTGGGCAAGTTGAGTTCTTTCCAAGGAATCTCACTGCCTGCAAAAGACTTGAAAGTGCAATTTGCTGTAAAGCACTAGGTAAGAACACAGAATTTGAAATCCATTACTCTGCACCGATGGGGTTTATCCTGAAGAACCTTTATGTACACTGGCCATGGCTTGAAAAATGATAGCAGAAAATCCGAATGTTTTTTTATTCAGTTATTGTATTATATCCAGTGTAGCAGGAAATGGTTTTGCATGACAGTACACATGTAAATGTCAATGCAT
>NC_133577.1:104037222-104039722 GCF_964106895.1 Numenius arquata
CAGAGAGAAGTTTCTCCATTAAATGTTTAATTACACTTCTTTCAATAAGCTGGAGAGACTTGTCTTACTGAACAGTTCCGTTCTCAGATCTGCCACTTCATGTGACTTTGGATTAATTACTTAAAGGCTGTGACTTGTTTCCTCTATCTGTTACAAATAAATAATTCTTGTATACCTTGAACTGGCTCTGAATCTGACTCATATATGTGATTTTCTGATTCTCCTCAAAAGCACTGAAAACTAGGGTCAAGTTTTGCATGTAATTTTCATTATCAATACCTGACTTTCAAAATAAAAGGAACTTGGAATAGAAATAGTGTGCCTCCTTTGGTTGTATTCGGTTTTAATCAAAGTCAGATCAGTCAACTTTTCTTGAAAGTATATGGGTGCAGTTTTTCAAGGCTTCTAAAAAATGCAAAAGCTTTCTGAAGGTGCAGGCTACTTATGCTGCCATCCATTTGTGCCAGTAGGAATATGATTTTTGTACGTAACATAAAAAAAATAATTACATGATTCCTCTTACTGGTTAGTTCATAGGAACAATAGATGACTGTTTACCTGGTCAGCTGCTTTACAGGTAAAGCTGATTTTTTAATGTAAGACACAAGTGTGGAGTTCAATACACAAGCTCAACCTCCACCATTTCTCTATTAACTGATCTGGGGAAAAACCAGATTTGTTAGTCTTCAAATGGTCTTCATTTCTGCAGACATGTTTGTCTATCTGATTGCCACTATAAATGTTTTTATTCTGCATCGTAGCTCGTCTTTTATTAGTAGGACATTCATATGTGGTAATAAAGCAGTTTACAGTGGATTTGCCTGAAATGCTATTTAGATGTGCTAAAAAATTGTTTGTTTATGTATCTATAGTTTTATTTAGTGAGACTTATAAGCTAATCCAAAGAAACGGGGTGCAGCCTGTATCAGAAACATGAGAAACTTCAAGACATGAAGCCTCCATCACGGTCCATCACGAAGCCGACAAACTTACATGTTCTTCAGAGGCTGTCTTTGT
Source organism: Numenius arquata (assembly GCF_964106895.1). Lineage (NCBI taxonomy): Eukaryota > Metazoa > Chordata > Aves > Charadriiformes > Scolopacidae > Numenius > Numenius arquata. The sequence continues at coordinate 104,038,240 of NC_133577.1, forward strand.
AGGGTTGCTGTACCCGGTCATCTTCATGACAGATCTGGGAGTTCAATTTCTTTGAGGATACCTTGTGAAAAATGGGTTGAGATCATAAATCACATTTCACTTTGTCCCTTCAGTCTTTCATGAGAGGTCTGACCAAGGATTTGTTGGGAGTTTGTGGCCCACTCAAACGAACCACATCATTTGCTTGATCATATCTTTTCACTGGGTCCCTCTACTGTCCTCTACCTGAACTGACTTCAGATGTGTTGAGAGATTTCTATGAAAAAGAGTGAGTTTGCCTCTTTGCTCCATTTTTGTAAATCAGATCAGAAATCTTGAAAAACGCAGACACTAAAGCAAAGAAATATACCTAATGCACATAATTGGCCATAAAATAGCAGGTTTCTGATAGTCTTCCAACCCAGATAGCACAGTAACACTATGCCAGTAAGAAATAAAGTGCAGTCTGGTGTATCACTGAAGGTTGTGAAATGTACCAATTTATGTTACCTTATTACAATTAGAGAAATTTCTTTGCTTAATACGTTTTACTAATTTAAAATTCAAGCAGTTTTCAAAATGCCTTGTCCTTTATCTATGGGAAAGAAGATATATATATCAAGTATGATGCACACATATGAATCCTCACATATAATTCTCTTAAAGGCAATATTATCTACGTAAATATTTATTTTTACTAAGGGTCTTGACTGCCAGTATTTTTCATGCTTTTGTCCATCATCCTGAAAAATTAGGTTCTCTACTTCAGTTTATACAGTTGGAAGTGACCTTTGAAAAAGACGGGAAAAACAAATTTGGAGACAAAAGCTCTTAGAGTGGATGGCAAAGCAGGTGTGTCTCCAAATAGCAGAGCAAGTACCCAGTCAGGGCGATTCAGAGAAGATACTACAAAAGGTGGTGGAAATGTGCCTGGTGAAGGGGAAGCTGTGTTTCAGACTGAATGCGGCAGCACGAGTCTTACTGCACATCTTACTGGCTGGAGTCTTTAGCATGGAGCATGAATAAATCAGTGCCACTTACAGAGTTGAGTTGATTTTCACTTTTTAGATCAGAATTTTCACTTGTGTGTTTGAAAATATAGAAGCCAGAGAAGACAGAGGGGATGTAAAGGTAAGGGGAGAAGTGGAGTAGCAAGTGTGCAGCACCTTCACCATTCGCTGTATATTATAGTAGTAAGCATATAAGTGTTAGGAAAATTCTTGCAAGGTTTAAAGTTTAAAGGGAATGGTTTAATTGAAAAGGTATCTGTCTTCCTCTCTGCCTTCTCATTTCTGTGTGATGTGGTATTTGAATAGCATCACTGAGGCAAAATTGTTACAAGAAGGAAAGTTCAGTTTTCACGTAAATAGAGGAAATTCTTACTGACTTCAGAGGAAACGGAACACTGACTCCAGTCACTGAATTTTACTCTTTGCTCATGCACCCCAAAGTTGTAAAAGCTTGTTTGTCCTGTCCTTACGACCAGGTAGACTTAGAATAAAAC
>NC_133577.1:104044722-104054722 GCF_964106895.1 Numenius arquata
ACTTTTTTAACCGTTCCATTTGCATCTGAACTTCAGCAGTTTCCTGTTATGACACTTAAACATACGCTATTATTAGAACCTTATTACTCATTTTACCAATTTTTTTTTAAGGCTGATAAATTTTACAGCATATTTTTATGGAAGAAAACAGCTTTTGAGTGTTTTTTCTTAGATATAATATGCATATTTATTAGCGTTATGTGCTGAAAACAATTTCTGATACCAAGACAATTCAAGCGCCATTGCCTTTCTCTGAGGAATTATTGAAATCTGATTTAGTGGAAATGTTATCATTTCATTTAATGTAAGTGGACGGATATAAAATATATTGGACAGTGATGTTAAAGCCATTCCAAAACTTACATGTTTTTTTTTTTTTTTTAAGAAAAAAAGTATTTGGCATTGAAAAGCACTTTGAATCTTCAATTTATGACGTGAATTTAGGGACAAACCTTAGGATTAATTTTCATTGCTATTCCTTTGTATTAAATACGTTAAATATAACATCGAGTTTTGAAGGTGGTGATTCCAATAGTAATGAATTATGACTGACGAATAACAGTGAAAACTTTCTGGAAAAAAAAAAATTCCCTTTGTCACTTTGATCAAGATTTCTCAATGCTGAAAATGAGCTCAAACTCCACTACTTCACACAAAGACATTCATGGTTGAAAGAAAATAGGGCATGCACTTTTGAAAAGTAAATTAACTTGAAGATAAATGCTGCTTACATTTTAAGATAAGGCCAAAGACTTCGCATCTTAAGGACTCTGTCTATAACCTGTGAGGTATGTGTTTATGTTTGTGTTACCATAGAGAGGTGAGCTAAATGTCTGTCATAAAAATTACACAATACTCTGATCTCTGACGCTCCAGTCCTGCAATGAGTGTTGTTTAGACTGTGTTCATGACAGGTAACATTACTTTTAATTGGTCTTTACGCATGTATCTGGTTCCTCAACCAGATAACTATTATGAAATCGAAGCTTCAGAAATTCGATGAGCAAAAGCGGAGTTATACACAGTATATAGACAACAGTGTAGAGAAGAAAAAAAGACAGAAAAAAGGCGTGAGAAAGACTTACCCACTAGAAACCTGAGTCCCTGGAAAGGAGAGATTCCAAATAAATGTGTAAATTCCATACATTTTGTTGTGTGGAAAAGCTATGACACAAGCATATCTAAAGTCATAAAAATTACAACAACAAAGTCCTAAGTAAGCTATCACACCAAATATTAGTATTTCAGAATAGCAGTGGGGAGGCAAGCTGATTCATGAATTTGGACACATGAAACTGGTGATGCTGGTTTCCTTTTATACAGAGTCACATTGGGCCAGAACGTAAAAAAGCAATTGAAACATATCCTCCCTCTGAACAGCTTTACCTTCTGCAACCTCCTCTTGTGCCATCTGATGCAAGAGGAATTCCTCAGGTTTTCTCTCACATTAAGCAATCCCCATAGATTTCCCTCAGCACTCCTACCCAGTTGCATTGATATTCATTAGTTTAATGCAACGCTCATTCATCCACTTCTAATAGAAAAACACAGAAAAATTAATACTTTTTTAATACATTTTTAGGTGAACTAGTAACCAGTTCTTTTTAAGAATTTTCTTTTTAAGTAAAAGACTTACGCATAACTGAAGTCATGACAAAAATGTTTGATTCCAAAGAAATAAAATAAATACAATTAAAATATATCTGGATTACTCTTAAAGTAAATTGATTTCTTGTTTGCTTCTGCCTTGATATTTTTTTCATTATAATGAATTCCAATCAAGTATTTAATTATTCCATTTTTCTCTCCTGGTTCTAATATCTACTGTGTATGTAGGATTCCTTTAGATACACAAGTAAATTTATAGGACCTCAATTTTTCATAGCCCTGATGTGATGTGCAAACTTAAAAACACAAGACAGCCTCTCCTGGAAAACCTCTCTGCATCTCCAGGAAGGCCACTCACTCTGCGTCAGGCAAGATGAAGTTAGTGATGAGGGTGAGAAGGACAGTCTTTCCAGCAAGGTGCTAAAACAAAGACAGAACCAAATGCAGAGTTGTGACCAGCTCAGACCAGCTTTCTGTGGGCTTCTTACAGCACATTGTGTCTTTCATAGGAAGGTACAGCACCCAGTCCAGTTCATAATAATGTAATGAAGGTTAATAGGCTTCAGATCTGTTGAGGCTTTCTCGTAAATCTTAAATTTACACATCCAAATATATGCAAATATATCCAATATTTACAAATCCAAGTAGTACTTACTAGATTTAACATAGATGTCCTTGTATTGGAGTTTGCATAAAAGTAAGAGGATCAAACTTCCTCTGTTTTATAAAATTTAGCAGATTTTATGACTAACATTTTCTGTGGCAGTATTAAATTAAACATTCAGAATTTAAGGTAATACAGACTGGATGTGGTAAAAGGATGTTTTTCTCGTTCCACTGTGCTGCAAGATGTATAATATGGTTACACAGAAGGATTTACTTATGTCTAACAGATATTTTTGTATGCATCTATTTAGATTGCTGAGTTACATGGATGACTAGAACAATGAGAGAATCACAGGGGGATTCATGTTTATAAGTATTGGTCAGAAAGAGTCCTTTAAACCACAAATTATTAGTGACAGAGAGAGCATGGGTTTTGCATTTCTGAGTAGGAAAAGACCTAACTTCCAAGAGCATCTGTGAGGTTTGTGTATATAAACAGTACTTGCTCCAAGTATAGCTTCTGCCTTTAAAAGACAGGAATGTTTACCACGTTTCCTTGGTGGTCAGGTATAGCAAATAAGATACAAGAGGTGTTTTAGCATTTATTTTGTGTGAAGATCTTCACTATGCCATATCCAAAGCTAGTGGCTCACTGTGAGTTACTTCTATGTAATGCTGCATTGATGTTAGCTAAAGACAAAGGACTGTAAAAGACAACAAGAATTAAAAAAACCAAAACCAACCAACAAACAAACCCAAACCCCTAAGTTTTGATCAGGCCATGTAGGAAAATCAAAAAAAAAGATGCATGGATGGGTTTTATAAGTGGTAGCCTTATTAAGTATTTATTCAAACACAAAAATAGAGTAGATAGTGGTGAAAAGACTTATAAAGTTAACCTCAAAGTCCTGAAATGCTTGGTGTTAGTAAACTGCATAGCAAATCAGTATCTGCCCTTTTCTTTACAGTCCCTAATTTTTATCCCTCTCTGGATCCTCTTCCTGATCCTTTCTTCTTTAATGTAGTGTGGAGAGGGTATTTTGAGGGTTATCACAACCTATGAAACTTTAAAACTTACCCTGCTTTTACATCCAGACTGAAATATCTGTCAGCCATTTTACAGGTCTCTTGTAAAATGGGAGTTGGACTTTTTTAGACACAGAAACTACAAAATTGCCATAATTTACAATTAATTACAAATCTGCTTATTAACTTTATACTTTTTAAGTGTCTGCCCTTAATCCTTTTATCCTAAAAGGCAGCTTTTCAGAGTGCTCTGAAGAAGTGATAAAATTAACCAGTCTGAGCCCAGAGAGAAATTTCCCTCTGATTTAAAAAAAAAAAAATCTCTAGGTGAGCTAGGCAGCCTGGAGACACAGCTCCATCCGTGACTTCCCGCAGAGGAAGGGGCAGCCCAGCAGTTGCCCCAAGGGGCAGGAGACCCCTGCCCATGGGAAGGGCCGTTGCTCCAGCTGCTCCCAGCCCTCTTTCCTTCACCCAGCTTCTGGGGCAGCTCTTACCCAGCTCCCCCAGGGCCCAAAGTTTGATGATCTCTGATGAAATTTTTCTCCCTGCAAGACACAATGATACGTTTGCCCTCTGATTATTCAAGCAGATGGGCTTATTCTTGGGTTTTATTTTTTTCAATGCAAAATTAGTTTATTTTGTTCAACAGCAGGAGGAAGGGAAGACTTTGAAGTAAATAATGTACTCTGTATATCATGCCGCCTAAATGAATACATTACTTTTCATTTTGATTTCTGATTACATTTGCGGGTAACTATTATTTACCACGCTAAAATGGGTTATTTGCAGTGTTGCTGGAACATACCTCATGAACACGCCAGTAATTACTTACCTTCATTAAACAATTACAACTAGTATTACCATCACTCCCGTTACCCATCTCTCTAATGCAGTAAATTAGAGCCTGGCTTCTTTGCTTGCTTCGTTAAAATCTAGCTTTTTGCTGTACAAATATGATATGAACTCCATTTTTAAGACTTACATTCCAATCAACTCTTTTTCACTTTGTCATTAACTGAGTTTGCCAATGGGTGTTGGTAGCTAAGGTAGAGAAGCAGGACAGAAAATAGTAGTCTAAAAATGAGCTCCATTCGTAATTAAAAAAAAATAAAATAATACCTTCCAAACAATTTGTTTCCACACTACCTCCAGAAATTATCATTTGTGTAAATCACTACTAGTCTATTTTTTAATAGCTTTGTATACTTCATGGTGAGATGCCTATTGAGAGGTATTAGGGAACTTACTGTGCTTTTTCATAATTTTTTGTTGAATCTCTTTTAGTAGTCTGAGTTCCTGTGTCTTCAAAGTAAAACATTATCTAATAAAGAGATTTGCTAAACAGTGAAAAACAATCTTTACATCTTTCTAATATAACTTGTTTACCAAACAAAACTATCCTCAATGAAAAGTTTGAACTAATAGATAAATTTTAATCCTTTTCTGAAGGACAATAAATTTGATCTCTTTCATAAAATGAAAAGACCGAAATTTTAATTCAGACAACATCAGCATTTTGAAAGTTTTACATTCCAGCAGATCTAGATACCATGAGCATGCCTTGCCTAATTTCATTTGTTGAGACCAGATACAAAAGTCAGAATTACATTTTAAGGTACCTCTGGCCCAAACCATGTCAGGCTAAAAAAACTGGCCATAAAACCAGATCTTTCACAAGAAGCTCTCTGGGCTTCTCATTCATTTCTACATTTAATTTAGTGTTCTTCAAAAGAGGGAGGTCAACCTTTAAAAGACTGGCAGTGACAGAAGGTGTATATATTTCTGATGAACTCTTCATCTTTCAAAATCTGAATTTATCTGCATGTTCAGTGGCACAATAGGAGAATGCTCATGGCTCTTCTCTTGCCTGTGTTTTGAGAGTCTCTACTTCAGGCAGAAGCATATTGTAATGGAAGTTTCCATGACTTTGTGCAGAGTGCTCAACTGAGCCAGACAACCCTAACATGATGTATAAATACATTCTACAAAGCATTCCTATTTGTGGCTGAGGATGAATCCTGGAAACTACAAGTTTCCAGGCCAAAAGTAGAGTAGAGAGCAAATTTAAGCTCTATCTGCAAAGGTCTGGTGGCTGGACTCCAGAATAGTACTGTGCATATAGCAGAGAAGTTTGAGAAGCTCTTCAAATTTTGTACGGCTGCCTGTCACCCCAGGAGGCTGGTGAGACAGAGTCTCCTTTCTCCTAGCCAAACCCTCCAATTTGTTTTCCACAGTAGGACTGGACAGAAAAACAGTGGAGGAATTTGATGGGCTCTGCTACATGCAATTTCATCTGTGCAAAGGGAGTTGTGAATGGGCCAGTTCTGTTGGTTTTCTATTTGTCTGGTGCCTCTGAATGGTACCGAAGAACTTAAGCGATCACCAGTATCTAGCTCTGCACTATAGTGGTTTTGTTCTTCCAAATAGTCGCTTTGGTTTTGCCTCTTAGGACACATTTTTGAACAGAACAATTTTTGTAAATATTACACAGGACTAATGAATATGTGGGTGTCATTAAAGTCAGATGCATTCTGCTCAAATGTTAAACCTGTTACGATCTCATTGATTTCTTTTTTATCTTCTGATTTTTCTCCCCCCAGTCTTCTTCCCCAACTCCCTGCTCTTGTTAAGTGTTTAAAGAGGATATCAATGTTTGTATCCTTAGCGTAATATGTTTTTCTATTTTCCATTACATGTTTGATTACGAGGAATTATAAAACCTGAGTTAACTGTGGATGCGTTGAGTTATGTTTCCATGTCAAGAAATTGATTAAGCAGACAACAAAAATCTTATCCAGAAGTATATTTAGGGTTGGGGTTTTTTTTCTTTTAAAGAAGTACTTGCAAGTTCTTTGTAGCTTTCACTCATGATCCTTGAGCAATGTTTTCATAAGGAGTATAATATTATTAAAATTGGTGATTTCTAATTGACTGTTTATAACACAAGAGAAGACAGTTAGACTACCTGGATTCTGACAGAAGAAAAATGAATTTATGTTTTACTACACATTGATTGTGCTGGAAAAAACAGCATCAGCTTTATTGTTGGCATTAATCCATTAATAACGCTGAGCTCGTTATATGAAACTCTTTATTTTGTTATATTAGTGGGGCTCTCTTTCATTTTGTAGCTGGCTTAAGTCCTGCTGAGATTCAGCAGTTATGGAAAGAAGTGACTGGAGTTCACAGTATGGAAGACAATGGCATTAAACATGGAGGGCTAGACCTCACTACTAACAATTCCTCCTCTACTACCTCCTCCACCACTTCCAAAGCATCACCACCAATAACTCATCATTCCATAGTGAATGGACAGTCTTCAGTTCTAAATGCAAGGCGAGACAGGTAATTCTCATGAGATTTCAACTGTGCTTATCTTTTGACATGAAGTTGTTGTATAACATCATAAGTCACATATTTCCAATCACAAAATAACACTTAATACAGGTTACTTAAGAGATCGTGGAGACCTGATTTTTCAGAATTGTTTATCAGTGGGGCATCATTTTCAATAATGATGTCTAATTTTGCAGATGTGATGACAATTACCTGCCTGCGGTTTTATAACACATGATTTAATGTTAGTTTTGGTAAAACTTAGAAATCCCTGAATAGAGGTGTTTGTGCATTGGTTTAGAGGTGTAAATGCAGAATTGTGGGCGCTTTTGTGGGTGCGTAGTTTCATTCATATTTGAATTAACACATCTGGCAGTCAGGCCCTTACATATATATATACATATATCTTAGTTGTCAAAGCTGTAATTCAGTGCAAAGATCTCATGTAAAAAGTGCTTCAAAAATCAGTACATTAAAGCAGTTCTCATATGGTTCATCTCTTGTGAAGAAAACCACTGAATTTTCCTTCTTATATGCATCACAGTAATGCAGTTGACACCTTTCATACAAATTTTCAGTGGTGTTAGTGTAATACAGTGGAATTCAACCATAAGGATAAAGTTAAAATCATTTTTCAGACACATTGATAGATACTCTTCGCTGTTTCTTATTTTCAAGTAATGGATTAAATGCATACAAGAGTACATAACATCTGTAGCACTTATTAGTAAATATTTTAGTATAGTCCCATAGATGATTTCAATATAAGGTGAAATTTAGTTTGTATCTACATAACCTAAATTTTAAATAACTATTTTCAAATAAATAGTCCATTTAATTATTTTAATATTTATAATAGGAGACTATAATTTAAGTGTCTCTGGTCCTCATGTGACTGTGAGAACATTTTTCTATCTTTATTTTGTATTATTCAAAAAATGATACTTCTCTGAATATCTTTATAATAGTACTTCTAGTTATTATTACTTTTGTGTTTATATCTCAGAGGATGGCTCTTTGCTTCAGGATGTGTAGCTGACACCCATCTCCATGGGACAGTCCCCGGAATTTCTAGGATAACTGTACATTTCTTTGATAACTGTAACCATTGTGGAGGTTCCAAAAAAAACCAAAACCACCAGAATAGAACTGGGTTTTTTTATGAAGCCAAGTAGCTAATGAAAGCAACACTTGTGAACAAAAAATATTTATTAATGGAAACAAATTTATTTTTATACACATTTAAGCAGAAAATCCAAATATTTTCTAGTAACATTCTCAATATTCATAAACTCCGACTGTCTGTCTTCAATATTTCTTCTCAGAATTGATCACTTCTGAGTATATTTTTTATTTATAGGTAAATGTTACACCAAGGTCATATGGCAGAATTAGCATATGGTATTATACAGTCATCTTATTTTTTCATCCTTTATTAACAGTCATCTTTGGCTCTATTTCTTCTCTAATTGGAACATCATCTAGCCTTGGCAGTTGAACTATTCAATAGAACGATTAAATTTTTCTGACTGCTCTGAGCTAAATTGACCTGTTTTGACCTGTTTGTCACTGATCGTAACCTGACAGGCGCTAGCAGCCTCCAACGATTATGGGTTTTGAGATGAATCTGATGCCTTATTCTTCTGCTGCAGTTCGTCACACGAAGAGACTGGGGCCTCCCATACTCTCTATGGTCATGGAGTTTGCAAATGGCCTGGCTGTGAAAGCGTTTGTGAAGATTTTGGACAATTTTTAAAGTAGGTGGATTTTTATTTGTTGGTACAGGGCTGTTTAAGGCGAAAGAAAGAGAGAGATGGCAAACAAAGTTTTACTGTAAATCATGTCAGAGATTTTTTTTTTGTGTATTCCAAGCAACTGGATAATTGAGGCTATCTGCAGAGGGTCAAATTGTTATCCTTTCTTTCATGTCGAACACTTTTGCAGGCCTTTCAATAGCACAGTGTTTAATCCTCTTATTATCCTTTACTGAAATGGAGTCTCAGAAAATTTGAAGAGATGCTTTAGATTGTATATTGGATAGTAGGGGTATGAAAAGGCACGTTTTAAATTCTGACAGTTTGTGTATAGTGGGAATTAACGTGTATAGTATAAATAAAAACACACAAAGGACTAAGCGCGACCATTTAAATTTCACTTGCTAATTTATTTTAGCTTTTACTCTTGTATGTGCAGAGGATACACAGGAAAAAAAAAGCACTGCAAACAGGTGGGTTTGCACCTTTCAGAACTGAGCAGTGATGTCAAAATCTTTCACTTGTAGTATTTGGTTTTGCCAGCTGTTGTTGAAATGAGGACATTTAGAAAATAAGTGACACAGCTTTTGCTTTTCATCTGCAGCTTCAAACTACAATTGGTTTCCGCATTTTTTTTTTTTTAAGTAGTTACTAGTATTCCATGTTCATTTGAAATTTCAACAACAGTGCTGATTTTCTACCTATGTACATTATGGACTGGTCTTTGTCAGAAGAGCTGTACTCATTTTGGCATGCAATAGATCTTAATGGAAAGCTACAGATAGGCTTATATAGATGAGTAACTTCAGGGGCTGAGACTCTTATGTTGTCATGGTGCAGCTAACAGGGTGAATGAACTGTTTCATGCTTCATCAACAATTAAGTTAATTAGCTCATTTGAAATTGCACTGCTTTGTTGCCAGGATGTTGGCAGAAACATCAAAAAGATGTGTTTACAAATGGTAGACTACAGGGTATATAACAGAAGCACCTTAACAACAGACCATAAGTACTCAGTATCGCAATAACTTTTATAATAGAATTATGTCAGTACTTTCCATAAAGTATTTCCAATGCTTTTTCCATCTTTCATGCTGTCTTTCGGTTTTAAATGAAGTAACTTATACTAACTTGCAAATCTTAGGTAAGTATCACTCATGATAAATTTTTGTTTACAAGTGCATTAAGTGGAATGTCAAAATAATAGCTTATTATTGGAGAAAACTGTACAGGATTTAAAAGAACCTGATTTACATAAGTTTGTATTAAAAGGAAAATGAAATCTCCCAAATACAATGTAGTGTTCTAAGTATTATTAATACTAAGAATTTAAATTCATTTAACTCAAGCATTCTCCTTTTCAAGAAAAACTCCATTTTCTAAATACATCCGTCCTTCTAGGCTATAGTGATGCTAATTCTGTGGGCAGACTTTGCACATCCATTATGCCAGGTCTCCTGTTATAATCCATGATCACTAAAACCATTTTGATTAAGGCGGTGTAGTGCTAGGTTTACAGATGCTCTTGCTTTTCTGAACCAAATAACCCTGGAAAATGTAAAAGTGACATATAACATCTTGATAATTCTGGTGCAGAGTCAGTCAGGGTTTACAGCAGTGTCATGGCTTTTGTCCTATGCACCAGCAAAAATATGTTTGAGAATATTTTA
>NC_133577.1:104059722-104064722 GCF_964106895.1 Numenius arquata
TTCTCAATTATAAATCAAGTTAACATGGGATTAGTAAAGGATGCAGACAAGATAAAAGATTAGGAATATGCCAATGAAGTATGAAAATTGACCAGCACAACTTGTAGATAACTTAAAAGGCATGACAAGGAATAAAAAAATCCCCTTTGGAATGATTCCCAGCCTTCTGGAGGAAAGAATGTCTGTCTGTCTCGGCAGATTGCAGCATATTGGAGCCTAAAACTGCAGCAACTTTATACAGAGGAAAGTTATTTTAGAGGTTTTTAAAAATGCATTAGACCTAGTTTTTCTTTTACTACATTGCCTGTACATGCATGATAAATAAAGCAAGCCTACTTCACAGGCAAAAAAAGATCAGAAAAAATAATTCTTAAAACAATTTTTACACTCTTAATGTTTCCATAAAACAGTGTTTCTCCAAAATGCAAGTAACCACATGACGTGAGTGTGGCATAAGAGATGTGTATATCTCATGAGTTTCCAAAGATTACTGTGTTAACTTTCAAGAAACATGCAACAGTCTCCCAAGTTACCATGTAATCATATTGAAATTACATTACACCAGACTTTCTTCTCCCACACTGCATACCGCCCTTACATTTAAAGTTCCTCAGGGCAAGGGCTGTGTCTGTATCGATTTTGTAAGGTGTTATGCAAACATACGGTATTGTAATAACTAATAAATAATCATGAGTAGGCAGTGACCTCAAACTCAGGTCAGGAGATCTTTTATACCTATGCCATTGCTTACTGTCACGTGTTCTACGTATACACTCATGTGCATACATAGGGGAGCATACATGCATGTGGAAACACACTGGTGATAGTGACGTTGACGCAGAGGTAAAAACTGTCTCCGGTCCTTTTTCTAGCAATTTTGTACCCTATTAACTGAAAACATTAAACCATTACATTAACAGACCACACACTATCATGCCTGTGTAATTAAGTGAGGAAAATTCTTTTGAATCAAAATTTCAGAAAATAAGTGAATGGTACGTTCTGAGCAATTACCTAGTTTTTAAACTGATCATGCATTTTGCATCATGAGGGAATGAAGTCAGTTCCTTGAAAATAAATAAATTGTAGGTTTTTTGACTCATCTAAAGTAAATGCGGTGTCCTTGGTGGTACTTGAACTTAGCATAAACAACCAAGCAAGTTAAATGGATACTCTATTTTTTTATATTCAAAGAATCAACAAAATTTTTCATAATTACTTATATCTCTTCCCTAGCCATGCCCCTTGCAAGGATATCAGAACCTGTTGTATTTTGCTCACCTGCAAAACCCTATCATTGGGTCCTAAAACTGTGAAGTCATGATTTAAATAGAGACAAATTTTAGTAAGTGAGATGGAGTCCCCTCTTTTTTTCCACTCTTTCTGACGAACATATTATTCCCATAGATTACCAATCAAATAACTACATAATTCTCTGGTTAAGTCTGCTAAAAAAAGAAAAAAGAGAAGATACATTTCCTCCGTGGCAAAGATAACTTAGTTCCTCTATCTGTGAGACCATCTGTGACTGTAGTCCCTGCAAACCTTACCTCTCCTGCCTACAGTGGAAATAGCCAGTAAATCCACATTCAAAGGCAAAACTCCTTTGTTCTCATTTCTTCTTTAGCCTGATCCTTGTGTTTTCTTCTCAGTGGAGCAACAAAACCACTATTAAAGCTCCGGTAGGGGCTTCATTGATCCTGGAAAAGAGAGAGAATATACTGAAACCACTGTCCTTCAAAAAACAGTATTAAATGAGCTTTGTAAAGTTGTGCTCGATTGAAACGTACAGGGGACAGCCACTTGGGTCTGGACTGTACTTTAGTTACAGACAGCCACTTGCCAAGGTGTGCTCTCCCCATTGCAGTGTGTGGTTCGGTTTTGCTTGTCTAGCATGCGTTGCCTGAATCCCTCCCAGGAGGCTTGCTGTGTGTGGGAGGTATGTAGCTGTTCCTTCTCCTGCCTTTGTCTTGCACACTCTTCCTCACACTGGGGAACCTGACTACTGCCTTCATCTTCAGAGGCTACTTCTGGAAGCTGCAGTGAAAATCAGTGATGTTCCCCTACAGCTCTGTTTTGGGGAAGAGGGAATGGATATTCTGTTGTTGTTTTTGCTTAACAGTTAAAGCAGGAGCAGATAGAGAAATCTTAAAACCTGCATTAATTCACAGAAGTTCAAGGATTCTAAAAGCAATTACATCTTTTGGAGAATCATTTGTAAAGTGATTATCTGTTCATCTGCACCAGCAACAGGGAGTGGAAATCAGTTCAGTCACTCTACCAAATCTTGATAACCAGTTGCATTGGCCTTTAGGTGGCATATGTGACCTGGGAGATAGGAACTGGGTATCTGGCACTCAACACAGAGAGTTTGTAGAACTAAATTAAATAACCAGTTTTTTTATTTTGTATTGTTGTATCTAAGGCATACTCTGACTAGGTTTTTTTGCATAAGTCCTGTTGAAACTAATGGAAACCATATGCACAGGAGAGAAAAATGGATTCAGAAAGAAATTTTCCTTATCTTACTGTCTTACTAGTGTTCTCTTTCTTCTCTAGGCACCTTAACAATGAACATGCATTGGACGACAGAAGCACTGCTCAGTGTCGGGTGCAAATGCAAGTGGTTCAGCAGTTAGAAATACAGGTTTGTTACATAGATGTATTACCCTATTACTTATTTACTATTAACCAAAACTAAATTGAAAACACTTGCTTTAGTGACTCTAGCTTAAAGCCATGTTTCTTGCATGAAACGTGTTGATATTCATGAACAAGTGGAGTTTTTTACTTAAAGATTTTTCACATTATAAATTATGCAATAATTATCTAACATCAGCATTGTCTACAGTATTTTGCTTGAACTAAGACCCTAATGCCATTCATCACAAATGAAAAATGCAGTCCCTGGAGCAGAGACTGGATCCAAGCCGTTCTTCAGTTCTTGAAATGCTGGGTCAGGACCTCTCTTCCTTCTTCCCCTTCTGACCCGATGCTTGTCTATGCTGTACTGCAAGACAAAGAAGTAGCAGAGTGTATCTCCACCCGAAATGACTCCTAGCCTGATGGTGGGCATTTTTCTGCAAGCAGAAGGTGTAATGTCAGACCCACTCAGGGAGGTCCCCAGGGAGTCCCACGGCTGGGACCGCGGCACTCGGGTGCCCTGTTCAGGCTGTAACCGTTAGAGGTCACTGCATGTATGTGAATGCTCCCTCCAGCCTATGGCAGAAGTGCCGACTACGCGTGGGGGTCTCCCAGTATTGAGACCACACTTTCCAGGCTACCGAGGCTGGGCACAAACCTTGGTAGCCCAGAAAGACCATGCAGGATGTTTACACCATGCAGTCCTGTACAGGACTCATAGGAAGGCATTTCTCAGAAGTCCTGTCTCGTCTTAAGAAGATGCAGAGGAGCCCAAGGGATACAGCAAGGGACTGAGAGGTTTTTTTCCCTGTTTGTTGCCATGTGCAGAGAAAAAAGGATAAACACTTTTCAGCTTTCTCACCTTTTAGCATATTGTCTCACTGCTCTCATGCACGTAAGAATACTTGTTCTTCTTTCAGCCAAGGCAAACTGTTTGGGCCTTTTGTATTTTAATACTGGAAACCCAAAGCAATGAGAGGAGGGTACAATAACGTCATTTATTGTCATTTCTCTTCAAATGAAAGCTTTATAAACCCAGGCAAAGCTGCAGTTTCTTTTATAAGATTTACAGGATAGTGTTAGCTTAATTTGCTTGTTAGGAATTTATGTCACGGCAAATAGCATGTCTCTAAAGTGTCACACACGTAATACGAAGCCTAAGAAGAAACCTTTGTCCCACCCCCTGCCTCAGGTGTTCTTTAGTGAAAGATGCACTGACCAAATCATATCCAGCGTACCCAAATTATCTGCAGTAATACACATAGTTTCCTCTTCTTAAGGTTATGTATGAGTTTTCTTAGTCCAATCTCAGTCTACAGGTGTAATTCTCGAGCTGAATTCATGCAAGAAAGTATTACAGAACTCTCTGGAAAATGACAGCGTTAAACACAAATGATTCTTGTTGCAATTAATAGATTGTAGATATCCAAAGCCATATCACTAGAATACAATTTCGAGCATTTCTTCTTGCAACCTAGCTTTTGAAAAAAAAAGTATTCTTTTCGTGTTGTAAGATACATTTTCCTTTTTTATGTTCTGATATTTTTGTCAACAAGTTACCTATTTCAAACACTTCCCCTCTTTCTTTTATTTTTTTTCAATTTGGTAAGTTTTTTTGAGTCTGAAACTAAAAATATTTACATAGCATATGACCAAAAAACGGTATCAGTTAGGAAACAGTACGGGTTTTAGTAACGTGATGTTTTCTAAAGGCAGTGTAAGGGCTTCTTAAGAACTGTTTACCATTTACAAAGGCTAGGCTGTAATGTAACAGCCCAAGTGAAGATTTAGCTTGCAGTGTGACCAATTATGCCATTTTTTGCTTTGTCTGACTGCTAGCGAAGTAAGGTCCATCAGTTGTAATGAGACCCAGTGCAGTGTTGATGCCGACTCGGTGGCAGAGTTCAGCGTTTCACACTGCCTGGGCTCTGTCACTCTATTGAATTAGATTGATGATGGCAGATTGCAGGGGGCACTAACTGGACCTCAGTGGGAAAGGATGAAGTGTGTAGACAATCCTGGCAGGCACTGTGCTTTGAGGACCCTTCACCCCTTCACAGCTGTTGGCACTAGTCCATTGCTAACAGTGTCCACAGGACTTTAAAGAGACGCTATGGGCCTTCTAATTTATGGTCTTAGTAACTTGTTACTGTCGAGGCAACTGTGACCTCAATTCTCTTATTGACAAAAAGATGAAGTGTTATTTGTTTTCTCTGACCTTTTAACATATGAAAGGCTATAAAAGTTTTTTGGATTTTTTTACTCCTTTCTTTCCATGCCCAAAGTTGCATTTCCTCTCAGATAAGTTTCTACTGACATAGACTTTTATATGCAGGAATCATTACACCGAGACAAGC
>NC_133577.1:104074722-104099722 GCF_964106895.1 Numenius arquata
CTTTTGCAAATGCATGTGGATATGCATTAATATTTATCCAAGCTGTCATAAATGATTTCACATCATAGTGTTGGGGAACATGGTGCTCATGGCAAAAACTTTAAAGTTTAATTATAATATATAATTTTTATGCAGAAGAGGCAAATGTCAAGACTTTTTTATTTTGAGTTAAGTTCTGGTCATTTTTTAAAGTATAGCAGCTGCCTGCATCATAAAGGAGCCATACATTGTGTGGAAGGGCATAGGGTTAAGTGTAATTCAAAGTCAAAAAAATGATGTAAAACTAGAAAGTGCTGCGAATATCAGAACATAGTTAATAATGGAAAATAATGAAACCTATGTAAGAGAAATAGTAAACCAGAAATAGAGATGCTGATATATTCAGAATTTGAAAATTACTGGAAAACGCACAAAATCCTTCTGACGACCTCTACAACTACCCAAAATGAGCTGCTTTGTGTGTGTATATTCATACATGTATGACCATTTACAAGTGATTTGTATATGTATGGACTAGTAATTTCATTTTTACTCTTCATTTTGCTAGGCTGCACTGGCAGAGAGTAGTTTACCATTGCTTAGTAACCCAGGATTGATAAATAACGCATCCAGTGGCTTACTGCAGGCAGTCCATGAAGATCTCAATGGTTCGCTGGATCACATTGACAGTAATGGAAATAGCAGTCCGGGCTGCTCTCCTCAGCCTCACATGTAAGTGCCGTTAGAATCCTTTCAGGAAAAAATGCCTTAGTCTAAGACACAATATTACTCAAAAGTGCTTTGAAACATGGTAAGTGAAACATCTGGATCTGTATGTTTGAAACTAAACATTTATATTAAAACATTTAAATAGATGAGTCTTCATTTACTTTGTAGTAAAATTGGTGTGAGAAATTTTTTTTTAAACCTCTTCAACTTGCTTGCAAGCATTGAATGTAACACGAGACTGATCTCTGTGGTCATTTTCACAGCCTGGTTTGTAATGTATAGTCAGAATGTTCATGTTGGAATTAGTTGTAATTTTAACTATGAGTCTCTAAACCATTTATGAACTGTAGTGGAGATATTGCCCATTTATATAAACCGTAAAATGCAAAGTTTAACTGTTGCCCACAGTTTACATAGAAGCCAGTAAAGTGTAACTTTTTGCCTGTCGTATAAATCAGTGTAATTACATATTCAAGTTTAATTACTGGTGCGTCTGTATTGGCAAGGTTTATATGTTATATTTTATGCAAGACTACGATTCCTATTAATATTTAGCAGCTAACTATATCATTAATTACTCTAAAATCTTTCCCCTACCATCTTTTTAATGGAGCTGAGAGAGTGGAAGTATTAAAAATTGATGTATTGTGGATTTCAGAAATGTGTCTGAAGCTTTAGAAATGCCTGGCCTTAATCAGTGGTGTCAAACGTGGCAGTTTCTTGTTTACTAAATAGTAAAACATGTATCTTGGAGGTATTGTTTCCCAGGTTATTTATATAATAATTAGCAATGTGATATCCAAGTAGACTTAGATTTCTAAGTTTACTGTAGGATGAGTTTTAATGTGCATGTACAATTATGGTCTCTCTTTTTCTGTGTTTAAAATAGATGATCTGATTTGCCTTTTTTCCATACCATTTTCTCTTTCACATTTTTAATGTTCATTTTAATTTCTAGAGTGGGACATTTAGCAGTAACAGTAACTGAGACCAAACTCCCTTTTTACTTATGCTCTGGTGTATGGAGAATCCATTTTGATCTGACCTTGTTTGGGGGAAATATTTTGCCGAGTTTTTCTTCTTTTGTTCTTTAATATATCTATGATCACATAGAAATGTTTATTGTCATGCGTTTAATTGTTTTATTGCACATTATTCTACTTGCCTTTGAAAATAATACACTGTGAACATTCATTTATTTTATCAGGTTCCAAACCATTACTTTTTCAAAATGGAAAAATTTGTCTTTTGGAAGTGTCTTTAGATGTATTAAATAATACAAAAGAAGTAATAAAACTTGAAGTACATGAAGAACAGAAGAACATGAATATATGCTCTTGAGAGTAACACTACTCTAAAACAAGTAAAGTGAGCAATCAGACAAAAGTTTTTATATCCCATGCTTTATGCTATCAACCATGCAGTGGGTAGCTTGAGGCCTTTTACTTTTAGCAGTTCTCCTGAGTATGCTAATGCTCTCTTCCTGTATAAAATGCCAAGACAATAAAACTTTAAAGAGCAAACAAGAGTTAGATCATGTGTGTTAAAAACAGCTACTTTACAGAAAAGAATGACACTTGCTATTAAAGTTGTTTTGTAAGTGTTTGGCAGATCTGTTTACATATCCTATGTACTGTCTGCCATTCCGCTGGATAAACTGAGATATCTGTGCATATGATTATGTAGATATGCCTACATTTATAGCTGTGTTTATAGCTAAAATACAGCATATTGTAGCAATTCTTGCCTATAAAAAAGGCAAATAACATGAGTTAAACCCTAACTTGAGATCCAGCCTTCCTCTCTCATTTCTATGATATGTCATTTGTCAAAACTGGCAGTTTTGAGACTTGCCTTGGTGTCTCTTTTGAAACTTAGGGCTACGTGTTGCTCAGTTCTTCATAGACTGAAGCAACAAAATGTAAATGCACTGAGATACCACTGGAGTAAGCGGTTATGCTCGTTCATCCCTTGCACCAAATTTCGTGCAAGATAATTACTGGGCTTCAGTGAGACTAAAAGATACAGGCTATGGCTGGATACCTGCTCACTTGTGAGATTTTTGCCTTTCCCCTGCCAAGGGAGCAAGAATATGAAAAAGGGAATGAATGCAAGCTGCAAGGAGAAGACAAGGAAGGGAGAGGCTTGTGTAGGAGGCAGAGGACCAAGGAAGAAGAGAGGCCCTTTCCTTGCCTCCATGACTACATTGACCAGGGCCCCTCCTTTTTGTTGAAGAGCATTACATAAGAAAATGAGAAAAAAAGTAAGGAATATGGCAAACAATTAAGAGAAGTTCTAAATTTTACATTTCCTACACAGATTACATAATCCCAAGGTTTTTAAAAATGGAAAATAGTTAGTATACTAGAAAAAAGTATATATTTACTGCCACAAGCATCCGCTTAGTTGTAGCTTCTTCCGGAGAAAGTTCACCTGGGAAGTCTGCTGTTTCTCCCCTAGAGAGGTGTTCTTGGTGGGTTCATAATTACTACACTCACCTATAAAGTAGGTGGCTCCATTAGTCTCTGAGTAGATTAAACCTCCATCTCCTGATTCCCAGGAAAGTGTAAGAGCCATGACACCAGGAATATGCTGAGCGATTATGTTTCCTGCCATCTTGAAGCTGGCACACAGCCAGGAGCAATGGAGCATGGTATCAGGGAAAGGGGCAAGAGGTTGCGTGCAATTTAGAGATCACAGCACTTTGTTGGGAAGGAGCAGAGTTTGGATTCTAGACAAGCTTCCAGGAAGAAACATTTGTTTGGTGTTGCAGCATGAGCAGGAAATGCGAAGAGTCCCAGTGACAGTGTCAAAGCCAAGGATCTCAGTTAGGCATTTGGTTGTTAGAAATGTACTGAATATCATTTTATCAGATAAGTATATGATAGTGGAACTTTCTTATTTTGGAATGTTCATATTAATTTTTTAGCATAAATGCATCTTTTTATAAACATAATGAAAATTGTGTGTGTGTATTTGTACAATAGTCAGTATTTAGTATTTAGCTTTAAGCATGGCAACACTATCGGAGAAATTGATTTCTGTTATTGTAATACCTTAGCTACTTAGTATCAGAAGGTGGGAAAATTATTCCAGTCTTTGGATTTGAACATGGCATTTCACATCTGATTTTCAAAACAGAATAGTAAGAGCAGTTAGAGTCATCAACTTACCCATCTGTGGACAGGTATCTAGCATAGGTGGGTGAATCAGCTTACTCGGAAAGTAGTCTCTGTTCATAGACTAGAGAAAGGTGGTAGGTATATAACTTCAAGTGAAAGTATAGCATTTAAATGTTTGTTAAGTGCAATGTGTCCCAGCTGGTGTATTTAGGGCAGTGGCACTTTAAAGCTTTAAAGTTTTTACCTTGTGTAATGATATATAATCTGCTCCATTTCTTACACTTCTTAAACAGTTAAAAATACTCCAGTAAGTTTTAGGTGATTAGTATAACCATGGCCTGATAGTTGGGATATCTCTCGTATTAATAATTACATAAAGCATCTGAACTTTTATGCTGCATGCCTCCCAGTTTCTATTCCCAGTCTGATGAAAGGTGGTAATTCCATGATCCGGTATGGAGTATATCACTAGTGGGATCTCAAATCCTAGGTTTACTTTCCGTGTTTTAGCAGTATTAAATCCAAGTTCTGCCTTTGATTGGTCTTCAAATCCAATTCCTGGTAGGTTGACGTGGCCACTAAGTGCTCCATGGACATAAATCTTCACTGAGAAAACATGTTACTTATTATGAGCATATATGTTCCGTTCGAAATTCCAATTTTCTCTAATATCAGTTGACAATAATCAATGTCAGACAAATATCTTTACATTTAAATCAATACTTAAGACTCTGTTTCTTCCATCATTTTTAACTGATAAGTAGCTGGTTTCAAAGTGACAAGCACAACAGAAGGTATTTTATATATAAAAAATCATCATTTATGTAGAACTAGATGCTGCTAGTTTTGTGTAACAATTGTACATGAATTTAGTTAGAAGCTTCACAGTACACACCTTTGGGGTATAAATGCAGACTTCTGAAGTAAAAAAAGAAACCACAAATATCTGAACAAGTGCAATTGAAGCTGCATGGTTGTGGGAAACTTTGGAAAAACTTTTATCATCCCTGAAGAAACAACAACATTGGACAAGACATGGAATGATACTTAGGGACCATAATGACAGTTCATGCATTAGTGATAACGCAATTTCTCTTTAACCTGCATATAATAGCCAGCATGCTGCTGAAGAGTTTTGGAGGGATCAAACTCCTGAAAATATAACAGAGACAGGAAAAATAATGGCACAAAGTTGATTTCATGATGATCTTGATGTTCATTTAAAAATCTAAATTTATTGGCTCTGAAGGAACAGAAGGGCAGTTCTCACTCTCAGGGATGGAAATCAAGTTCATTTGTTTTTCTGGTGTTTTTATGTGCATTTGTACTAGATTGATCACAATTAAGTGATTATTGCAACTGGCACAGACCAGGGTGCTTTATCACCAGAACGCTTAGTGTATCTCTTGCCCATGTGTTCATATCTTGGCAAACGCATCGTGCAAAATGCCATTTTACTTCATTGTACAAAGGTGGGGGGAAAAGGTAAAATTTAATCTGCAAGGCTGTTCATAGCAGTTGAGGAAACAAAAAGAAATTGGTCATCAGAAAAGTCGGAGAACTGTGAGAAAATGTTGTCTCACAATAGGAAACAATAGGGTGGATATGTTATTCTGTTAAAACTCATTGCATCTCATTAAATAAGGAGTGGGAGGAGTTAGCAAAGGAGATAGGGAAAGCAAATATCTCACTTATGAGATTTTGTGGAAGGGGGATATTGTCATGGTTTTCTCCCTGTTCATGCTGCATGAGAGTGTAGACTGAGGACAATGCAACTAATCTCTCGTATTCTCAATTGATTTATGAAAATAATCTAGTTCCTATCAGCAAATCCAGAATCCTGGAGAGAATAGATGTCTTACTAGTTTCTAGAATTTTAATTATTGATTGCTTTTTAAAAGTACAGTGAAAAAAACAACAACAAAAAAATTTTTAAGAATCACATCTTAAAAAAAGTCAATTCATATATCCTCATCTCATATGTGACTCTTTGTATTCAGCTATTGTAGTGCTGTACTCTGTAAGACAGGAATTGTTTGAAACCAAATGTCAAGACATATATCCCGTGATCTTTAAAACTCTTTCTAGAAAAAATGGTGTTAGGTTGTTGTGAGAAAGAATAACTTTTGTCCAAGTGAATAAGAGTAAGAGTCAATCTGAGATGAATTAGAAAAATGATCTTATCCAATGTAGTCCTTCGTCTTCAATTCTGTCTGTAAAAAGGTGAGTTCCAACCATCTGTGGTTTCAGTCACCTTTTCCTTTGTATTCTGCTGTCGTTCCCAACCCTACTCCTTTACCTTTCCCACTCTTGCCGTGAGTAGATCATTTCTTTCTGCAGTTCTATCTGCATAATCATCAAACTTGTTATTTTTTTTTTCAAACTTTTTTATCTTTAAATTTTATTCCCAGAGGCAAATATGATTATTCTGCTCTAAGATCATTTACTTTTGAGGTGCTTCAGTTTGAAAGCATTCCATTGTCAGGTTGTTCCCATATCTGATTATTCCAGTCCCCCACTGTTAAGCTTTCACACCACTTACAGTAGGTTACCTATCATTCCAGTTTTAATCCCTTTCATTCCCTTGTTTCTTTAACTTCATAACTTCATAATGTTCCAATCCCCTGTCTTTCCTTCTTTCCTTTTTCTTTTTTTTTTTTTTTTTTTTTTTTTTTTTTTTGTTATCATTGCATTGTCCCATTGCATGATCTCTTCGCATTTACCTTGGAGGCTTGTTCTGTTCTAGGAAACTGCTATGATCCAAGTCTCTTGTTCATTGTATAAGACTTGACATAGTGCATAAGAAAATAAACTCTCGAAACACATCAATTAGCAGGGATGTAACAAGCATTATTAAATAGGTAAGAAGCATGTAATTGAGTGGATGAATGTGGTAGCAATCGCAGTATTTCTGGGTATCCTTGTTCATCAAAAATGTTTCACCTAATCACATGATATTTTAATGCCTGTATAATTTAATTTCACACATTTTTATTCATAAATCTAACTTAAGGAAGATAATGGGCAAAGAGACTTTGTGACAATTGATTTTTGTTTTTATGTAAAAAGACGAACAGCTAGGAAACATCGGATCTTAAAGGTTACAGCTTTTGTCTGAGCATATTCCCAATGAAAGAAGCTCTATTGTGAGAATACGCAGTGAAATAATTTTGGCTTTTCCTAGCACTGCAAAGCATCTGAAAGTGACAGGCAAATCCAGCAATCCAATACTTTGTCATACTGTTTCTTACCATTTACTTTTTTTTGATGTACCTGATTGGATGGATCATGCGAGAGTAAACTCTTGGAGTTGTCTCTCCCTACTTTCATACAGAGCCATTCACATGTCAGCATTAATGGAAAAATAAGCAATGATGTTTGGATTAATAATATTTTTCAACCATTCCTATTGACATAACTTTTCATTTGAATATTTTCCAAAATGTTTATATTCTTTTTTTTTCTATTTTTCATTGCTTTACTTTTCAGTCCATTTGTCCTCTACATTTTGTTTCTGCTCATCAATTCTCTTATCTTTCAACACTGATGTTCCAGTCCTTTATCATTTCCTCTTTAGCTTCTTAAATGTTACATGTCTTACTTTGGATCAGAAGTTGCTATTTCTTCTTTACATTATTCTAGCCCCAATTGTTGCACTTCTATGGTACATTCCCAATGCTCTTGACAAAAAGATCACTCCAGAGATATAGTGCCTTCAGCTGAAAAGTGTCAGATTCCCATAGCATGGCTTGTAGAAGTTGGTAGGCTCCTGTGGGGTTTCACAGAATCTTTTTGGAAGCTGTCTTGCTGAAAACTGTGTGGTACTGCTGTCATGAATCCTCAATGTATGGGCAAGGTATTTATGCTTTTCACATAACAGGTCTGTGTAAGAAAAGGCGGTATCTTAAATATTGTTACAGATGTTAAAAATGTGTTTGAAGTTGTGCAACTAAATCTCTCCGCAATGTCGTTGTGTAACTCTTAAATTTAGTTCATAGGAGATTACTGTCTTTGTACAGCAAAAAAGCTCAGATGATAGTACCATTTACAGTGCATTTCTAAAACAGTTATGAATTTTATCCACTTTTGGTGATTGCATTTGGATTTTGAGTAACTGCAGTATTACAAGAAAAAATTTTTAAAAAGTGTACTCTCTAGATATTTTTTTGTAAATACATGTGTCCAAAATGTGTCTTTACATTTACGTATCATGTAAACAGTTAAGTAAAAACATACAATTATATCCAATTGGTAATGTTTATACCAGTAGTTTAAATTATGATCCATAAGTCCAAGCAAAGATTCATTGAAAAATACAGGACATTATGCTGGGGCAGTGTTATTATTTGACTATTATTTAGTCTTTAGAATTTGTAGAAAACTCTAGGAACCTTACACGTTTTAAAAGACTAAAAATTTCAGTGCACTTCTTTTTTAAAAGAGTTTATAGAAAGACTTCATCTCAGTGTGAAACCCCGTGTGTAGGTCACATTAAAGTAATCAAATCTCAAGATGACTAAAGACGTGATTATACCTGGTAAAGTTCAAATACAAAAGCAGTGTTCACAATCTTCTGGCAAAGTGCAGTTGGGAAAATGTGCTCTTGGCATCTAACAGCAGTCCGTGATTTAGAACAGTGCTGGGAATGCATATGTGTAGTAGAGAGCCTGATGGAGTCTCTGTTAGGGTTATAACTGCAGGTATTCCCATGGATTTCTCCAACTAAACAGCAATATTAACTGTATATCTTAAATTAGGCTGGACAATTCCAGTAGTCTTCCTCCTTTACCTAGACTTACCAAGTCCATTTGTTCCACTGTACCCATTAATAGGGGTTTAATGATGTTGCAGAGCCTTTGTATGATCATGGCCTCTCACTAACCTTTTTCAAAGGCTTCCATAAGCTTCTGATTGAGATGGATAAGGGGAAATGTTTCTTTGATGCAGTATTATGCTGTGATAGTAGTACTCTAGGTAATTAGGGACTTCCCCCAACTTGATTTTTATTTTTCTTTATGTTTCCCCTCCTTTTCTTTATTCCTTACAAATTTGGCATTATCAGACATCACAGCTGAAAAATGTTCTCTGAGCTTTTATCTCCTCTTGTTCTAAGAACACAGGAAATCAGAGTCATGTTGTGGGCAACCATGTCATACAGTTCCTCTCCTAAAATTATCATAGTCCATCCATCTCAAATTTTAAAGCCACTGCAGAACTTCATTCCTTTGATGGTTATAAGCCGCATTCCAATTTCCAGACTACATATATTCCAATTTATTTTCACTGATATATGTTCTAGTTTACATAGTTTTTCTTACACCTCCTCTTTGTTTCTCAAGTGTGTTCTGGAGAGCACAGTGTGAACTTTGAATCTTCGTTTTGGTAAACCAAACAGGCTCTGTCTGAAACAGAAGACTGTCCATTCACATTCTCCTCATCTTTATAGTAGCCATTCCATAAAACTACTCACTTTGGATTTCATTTTTTTTTTTTTCATGTGCAGGTGATAACAAAATTTTTTTGAAGCATTCCATACATAGTTGTATATAATGTGTCTTCTTTCTGTCTGTTCTTATAGGGGGAAAAAACATATTTTAGCTAAATTCAGCTAAACTGTTGTGGTTTATTTCTGTAGTATGGTATAAAAGAACTGGGAGCCCTGTTGTGGTAAGTGCTGTACAAAGGCAAACCAAAAAGGATTTTCAAATCCATACCCCAAGCTCTTACAGTCTTTAGGTAGTAATTGAATTGTTTAATTTTTGAAAAGCATCTTCAGATGTAGTTTGAATGGAAGCTGTACGTTACTTACATCACTGTCCCCATGTAGAATCGCATCAGGCTTTGTTTAGCGAAGTGTTTGACACAATGCCAGCTGGCATTATACTGCACTATAGGCACATTAAACCAAACAGTAAACCATGGCTGGTAGCAGTGAAATACCTTGAGATGAGCATCCGTCAGGTAGTGTTCTGTTACTATGTATGTTCTTTTATCATGGCGTCATGAAAGAAATAATTATACTTTTGTATGAATCTGAACCATCTGAAGTGAAGGGAATTACAATTCAAATTAATTTTTTTTATTTTGTTGCTAGTTATTTACAGATGTAGTAATGAACAATGTATTGCACTGTATATATTTAATTCAGCTGGAATATACTGCTCTGTGAAGCAGAAGTCAGTGTTAAGCACAGGCCCAAGTATGCGGTTAAGAGGCAGGATATGTTAACCTGACTCTGTGATATCTCAGGTGTAATGAACTCAGTCTGCAGGCAGACTATATTTGTGTTTTATTGCAGATATAACATATCCTTCAGACATGTTGCCCTTCACATCCAAATCTTAAATCTGTATCAGCATAAAAATGGGAGGTGTGATTAGTATTCCTGTGTTGTTAACAATTTCTTGAAATGTTCTGAGAAAAAGCTAGAATACGTTTGAAGTGTTACATATAAGAGCAATCATTGGTGTAAATATGAGGTGGTGGTGACTGGATACACAGTCAGTCTCAAGAGTCTAGAAATTGTAGCAGGTAACTGGATGTGTGCTGATGACAGTATGTGGTTGTGAAAGCATCCTTAACAGGAATTTTGTACATAAAAGTAAGTTCTATCCTCCACCCAGTTCTTCTGATTGGCCTTTTCTGAAGACTGAGGAAGGACTAAAAATACTGGGTTTGTTGAGAAGAGAGAAACCGAATGGGGAAATGAACTTCAGAACGCTATGCAGAGAAGATGGGAATGAACTTGTCCATTGGGAATGGGACATGAAATAATTAATTAGTATTTCAGCAAGAAGAGTTAGGATAGACACCAGAAAGGATAATTAAGTCCTGATATGTGTACCAGTGCAGAGAGACTGTGGAACTGTTGATACTGCAGGCTTCTAAGAGCAAATTAGAAGTGGTCAGAAGTGGTTTAGGTATAAATGATCCTACTTTGGGCTATGGGAAGCAGATGAAGAGACTTTATAATCTCTTGAGGTCCCTTCCAACCCTATTTTCTTTGTTTCTTATGATAAATCTGAAAAAAAGTAAAGTTTTTTTCATGTATGTCTTACTAGAGGCTAGCTAAGATTGTCCAAGTCTATTTACTTTGTAATCTGGAACAGCTGTCATAGCTAAGTATCTTTAAGCAATGTTATTTTTAAGATTGAATGAACCTTGGCCTTACAGAAAAATATATAGCGAGCGTAAGTTTCAACTAATGTGAGAAATGTCAGCTAGGGCCATGCAGACAGTCCTATACAGGTCAGTTTGACCCATTTGTCCCTGCTCAGTGTGACATGCGGTTCTACTTGTTAAATGCTACCATCGACCATTCAGCAAAAAACACATTGAAGGGCTGGCCATTCTCCAGGCTTGCTCTAGGAGGCAAAGCTAATCATCACTTCAGGTCCTAGCTCTGAAACATTGAAAAAATTAAATAAAAGATCAATTCTCCAAGAATCTTAGCATATGAAAAGGAAATATTTTTGGTAACATCCTTCTGAAAATTTTGAAACACACCCACCAAGCCTACCCCTATCAATTAACATTTTCAGTGAAGACTGTTCCAGAAGAAAAAATGTATCATGCCCAGGTGTAAGTGTGATGCTGTTTAATCCCTTGCTGCTGTGTTAGAACAAAATGGTAAGGTGCCTCTGAGGAAAACTGATGATTTGCTTATAAAAATCTCACAAAAGTGTGCCGAAAGTGTTAGTATAAGGATATTATTTTCAGCCTTTCTGTTCCATTCTATCAGTCTGATCAGCTATACATTTTCCAAGACAGCAGATTTTTAATGATGTAAAAGTTTTCGGCACAAATAGACAAACAATTTTATATGACCCGTATTTATATTCAGATGTATAAAACCCACACATAGTACAGTCCAAATTCTCCCTCCGCTTTTCCTGGGTCATTGAATAGCTTTCCAGATTTTGCATAGAGAAGGTTTGCTTCCTCTAATCCACAAATAACACTGATAATTTGTTGTTGCTGCTAAGTTTCTGTGTAACGGGTACAATTTTTAAAACTTCCCAACCATTAGATATTACAGAGTACACCAGATCCACAGCATCTTTCCTTAAACTTTCTTGTTTTCAGGCTTGCTCTTTTTTGATGGTTCTTCGACAACCCCAAAAATATTCAGACACTCAAATCTCTAGTACTTTGTCATTTTCCTTTGAATTTTTATCTTAAAAACTTCTGTGCTCTTTCTCGCTAATCCTTTTCTTTGTTTTGCATGTTAACTTTTGACATTTGAACTAGATGCAGGTGCTGGCTTGAAAGACTTTAGAGGCATGCGCCCTAAGCTAATTCCTAGTCAAGCTTCTATACTTTTTTGTGGTTCTATCACAGAGAAAATACATTTATTTAGACACCAAAGGGAGCAAGCCAATGTCAAGGATGGGAACTTTAGTAAGAGTCACTAGAATGAGAAAAACTATGTTAATGTTATCTTTTTAATCAGAAGTTGATTCCAAAAATTTTGATGCTGTTAGAAGGGCTAATTGTACGTGACTTTTGAGCCTCATTTGATATTTAAAGAAAATACATTGTTAATATGTTCATTTTCCATAAAGATCCTTTCTTTATCTATGTTCAAAGTTTTCATCTGATTATTTTTGTAGTAAGTATTATTAACATTCATAGCTGATCATATATCAATGCAGATAGGGTATCCCTGTTTATTGTCTTGGTATTTTATTTCCAAGTTAAAAACAAAAAAACAAGCTAGCCCTATCAAAACATGAAGACCTAGTCAATTCAATTGTCAGTTTCATCATCTAAAAAAAAAATCTGTATGTTTTAATTACCCATTTTTAATCAAAGATATCTTTTTTTGTTGTTTTTTTTTTTTTATTCCAAGTTAAAAGGAAATGAAATTTTCATGTAGATATCAATGAATCTGTCAATTTATTCTCTAGAATTTTCTCCGTACAAAGCTCATTTCTTTATACAAAGCTAAAAGAAAGAGGAGGACATATTCAGTTCTTGGGGTTGGGGTTTTTTTTTATTCTTTTCAACATTTCTTTTCAACTCAGACTCATTACTATAAAGCTGAAGGTCTTCAAAAACTTGCTTTGTATATTTTTCTTTTCATTCTGATTTGCCACCAATGTCTATTTTCAAACTTTGCTTAGAATAAAACCTGCAAGTTTTAACTGTCCCTAATTTAAAATAAACCAGTTTGTATTTAGTTTGTATTTTTATATGCTTGGGCAGGACCAAGCTGATAGGGCAAGAAGCACCAAACGCTATCTCCAGCCACTTCAGGAACAAATGCATTTGTAGCTAAGCAGCGCAAAATCATCCCTGGGTTGAGAAGTGCCTATGGTATAGAGAGGAGAAAGGAGAGGTTTGCTTCTAATCTCTGTGAATTAATGCCTGGCTGGCTTCTGTGGCGTGAGTATCTGTTAAAACATTTTCCTGTAGAGTAATGGCAGGTAGCATCTCAGAATTATTGAATGCTTATATATTTTAATCCTATTAAAAATATTTAATAAATTTGAAAAACACAGGTCATTAGCTGCGTAACCTACTGAGGATTTTAAAAACTTTTCTTTAGCAGTAACTCTGTGTCTTTTTATCACTAGAAGAAATTAGGGATAACTGTAGTGATAAAACAATCATAAATATGCCATATTAAATTGAGTGAGCCATAAGTATGGGTAAGGTGAAGTGTGAACATTTGCGTTTTTCCTATACTTTCCATATTTCTAGTATATCACTTTTACTCATATCTCCAAGCTGCTATTCCTCTTGTGTTGACTGCAGTGGTAGCTAAATTAAATGAATTCAAAGTACTCCTGTGATTTTTAACGTTTCCTCCTACAGAGATGTTTACTGTGCTATAGGTCACTGTTGTTCTGTTCTGGATTCGGCTATATTGCTTTTGAGATGAGTGAGTAGTAGCTGAAAGGTAGTCAAGTACACTGAACGTACTAGTTGAAGTCAGGGCCTACTAGAAATACATATTTTGTATTATTGTCACTGTCATATTCTCTCCAAATTAGTATAACATACTGACTTTTGACTTCTTAAGCAGAATCACCATTGAAGGATTCGTAATAACATATATTTCCCAAGTGCTTACAGTAGATAAATGTATATGGGTAGTTTACTTTTTTATTTGTCAACAGTAAATTGATTTGCCATGATTTGTCAGCTCTGTTATTTTTTTCACAGTTAACTTTACATGTGACTAATCTAAATATATTGTGGTTTTACCTCTGTTTATATCTTCCTCTGGGGTGTTGATAATTATATTCAAAATAGAAATCAAATGTAGGGTCTTAGAGAATTCTCATTATTAACCTACCCCCATGTTGTGAAATAAACTTTTGATTTTCCTTCATCTAGCTATTTTTATTACTGGCAAATCTTTATGTCTAATTTAAGTATGAGTTAGGTTTTGAAGTTTCTCACAGGAATTTGCAAATTCAAATACATCCATCAGATCTCCTTGTCTACTGTTGTATTACTCTTAGAAGCCTCATTGGGCAAGTAAAACTAGTGGTCTTATATATTTTGTTATTACATCTCATTGGTCCAGTATAAAAATATGTGATTTACTATGTGTATCACCTTTGGTTATTCCCCCTTCTCCCCAAGCATTCTGTCAGATGCATTGCGTGTCTCACATCTGCTGTGAGTAAACTTCACAAGTGAAATCTTGGCCCTAGTGAAGTCAAGAGGAATTTTGCCATTGACTTAAATGAGATCTGGATTTCATCCCAGGAAACCATTTGTCTTCATGTCTTTGGCTTTCCCACATTTCTTATTCTGCCTTCAGTCACTCCTAATCACTCCTAATCTCCATCTGATATTTCTTGTGACTGCTTACAGCCCAATTTCTCAATTTTAGTTCATTAAAATCTTTTTTTTTTTCTTTTTCCAAATAAGAAGACTTCTCCCAGATCTGAAGTCTTTTTGTTAGATCTTTGAAAATTTTTAAATTCTTTGTAGTCTAAATCATAAGCAAAATAGCTAATGTTGAAATCCGGAACCTTTTTATCTGTGCAAACAGAAGCAAGAAAATATTTTCTCAGTTGTGGTGGGACTAATTGGGAATGCTCTGATAACCATTAAGTTTCTAAGTGATTTTTAAAAGAGGTTTGGTTGTTGTTTTTTTTTTTTTTTTCTGTTAATAAAAGTGTAATGTCTTAATGTTTTCTGCTATCTATATTCCCCTAAAATCCAAAAGATACAGATAAAATCACCGTTTCTTTGGGGATTTCTGGCATTAAACTGCCTTCTTAATCCTTTTTACCTCCTTTTCAGACACCTTATATAGCTTGTGGCATATTCTTTTCTTTAAAATAGCACCATGTGTTCACCTGGTTCAAATTTTCAACAATGAGTATCTTCCTACTGTCCTCCTCCCCTCTGATATTAGAGATGCATACACACTCAAAGTAGCTTTCCTCTGCCACATTCATGCTAGATCTTCACATCCAATTAATATTTTTTCTTGTCTTTTACTCTGGTCTTCCATTTGCAATACCTGGGTATTCTCTGTTTTCTCCTGGGACATAAGAATATGCTGGGACCTGCACTCTTTAACATCTTTGTCAATGTTCTGGAGGATGGACCCTTTTCTTATCAGGTTTGCGGAAGACATCAAATTAGGGGTAACGATTGATATGAGCAAAGGTAGGATATCCATTCAGAGGATGTGTATGGGCTGAAGGGCCACGAAGAACTTTATGAAATACTATGCCCCGCACTGAGGAAGGAAAATCCCCTTGCAATGATGCACACTAAGATGGCCTGGCTTGGGCACTGCTTTGCTAAGAAGGCCCTGGGGGTATTGGCAGAGAGCAAGCTGGGCATGAGCCAACAGGGTGCTCCTGGCAGCTGAGAAGGTCACCAGTGTCCTGGGCTGTATTAAGCACAGCAGAGGGCCAAGAGACTGAGGGAAATCATTATCCCTATCTCCCCTCTCAGCGCTTGTTAGACTACACCTGGAATACTGTGTCCAGTTTTGGCACCTCAAATATAAAAAATACAGCAAAGTGGAGCAAGTTCAGCAAAAGGCCACCAAGATGGTTGAAAGCAAAAGTAATTGCCCTCATGAGAGGCTGAGGGAGCTGAGCTGGAGAAAAGGCATCTTTGAGGGGACCTGACTGTCGGTACCTACAGGGAGATTAGCAAGAAGACAGAGCCAAGCTCTTCACTGTGGTGGCAGACTGAGGGAGAGCAGGCATAAGTTAAAATGAGAGATTCACACTGGGTATAAACAGAACTCTCCTCATGAGGACAGTCAGGCAGAGAGTGGGGCGGGTGCCAAGGAAGTTGTATAGTCTACATCCTTGGAGGTTCTCAAGACCCAACTGGGTAAAACTCTGAGCTAACTGGTCTGACCTTGTAGCTGTGCTTTCTTTGGGCCAGAGGTTGACCTAGAGATCTCCTGAGACCCCTTTGACCTGAATTATCCTGTGATCCTAGAGTATGTTTCCATAAAGACAAAACGAGAGAGTGAGCAGAAGCAACCAAGGTTTTTAGCAACAAAGCTCAAGGAGAAAGATGCCCTGGATTTTGTTTTACAGAATACCAGTGAAGTCATATCAGGTACTCACTGAAGGGGTGGATCTTATAAATAGCAATAACTGCATTAACATCTTTTTAAAGTATCACAAAAGAAAAATTGTGTTTGCAAGACCAGTTTTGTGCAGTTGGTAATTATGGGGTTTGTAATTTTTTATTTTTTTTCCCAGAGGGACTCACCTACCTTTTGTCTTAAAATAATTGAAGGGAAGGCTTCTTTTACAGCGACTGATAAAATTTTGTCAACATCTATTATAAGCAGGAAAGCAAGTCTTTGGTCTTGGAGGATGTAAAAACAATAATAGACTTACACTAACTCATTCTTAGTTGCTGCTACACCTTGATGTGCCAGAGGCACTTTGTGACCATTGGTCATTACTTCCATCCTACTCCATCTCCTCTAGTGATGAACTAAAGAAGACAAACTTTAGTGGCCTAATTAATTATTCCAGTGCACTCTTATCTCCTGTCCACAGCAGTGCCTGCCAGCTAGGGCTGTTGCTTCTGCTTTCCATCACTAAGTGAGTGCAACTCCCAACTCCACCATGGTAGACTTGAAATCCTTAGTGACGGATAAGGTAATAGATATGAAAAGAAGTATATTTTGAAGGTATTTTTTCTGCTTCCGTGTTGCATTTGAGAGAAGAAAAGGTTGCTACTTACCTTTTTTTTCCTTATGTGGTTTTTGAAAAATTTCTTTTTTTTTGGCTTTTAGGAAAAATTTCTTCACTGAAAGGGTTATCAAGCATTGGAATGGGCTGCCCAGGGAAGTGGTTGAGGCACCATCCCTGGAGATATTCAAAAGATGAGTTGACATGGTGCTCGGGAATATGGTTTAATGTTGGTGGTGCTTTTTTTTTTTTTTTTTTTTTTTTTTTTTTAAGGTTGGGCTAGATGATCTTAAAGGCCCCTTCCAACCTAGGCGATTCTGTGATTCTGTAATTTGAAGGGCCCAGGGTGGAAGGGTGTTAATTTGAAAGTGGCAGGTTGAGAAAGCACATCCAGAAACTCCCCCATTAAGGAGCAGTGCTTCTGTAGGCATCACATTTCCAGTCTTCTTCCACCAGGATGTTGTAGCTTCACTCCCTCCTTAGTGAAATGAGGTAGCGCACCCTCAGCTGCCTGACAAGGATATGTGACAATAGGACCTTCCTCCCTTTCTTGCTTGAAGCTAGAGATTTGCATATAGGCATTATTTTATCTAGAAATAATAGCACTTCTTCAGCATTTCAGTATATGTGATAAATACATGAGGGAAGTGATTCCTGATGTTCAAGGAAAAATAATAATGGATTCTGTGACAGTTGTAGCATTACTGAATTTGTATTTAATTACTCATCTAATACGCTTTCTTCCCTTTCTCAATATTTGGATTAGTATCTCCCTAAATGGCTGTACATATTCACAGCAATAAACAGTTCACTCCTACTTAAGAAAAATAATAAACTTTTTATAATAGCGTGAAATTGTAAAGAGACAAAGTAATAGAATTCGATATATTGAAAATACTGTAGGATTTGAGGATTTGTCTCCATTTGCCTACCAAAGCACAAATATAAAAATTCTAGATCTGAAACAGTGGATTGGAAAGCAGAGCTTTTCTTTTTAAATTGCTATAGGATATCCTACAGACCTAGAGCTGTACTGGCAAGATGAGCTACAAGTCTTCCTGAGGAAATACTAGTCCAGATCTACTAGGGGAAAAAAAGAAAACCAACAAAAAAAAACCCCAAAAAACAACAAACCAACAACCCCAAACAAGCGGGTCAGTTACTACATCTGTAATATAGTGATTATCATTTTAATGATAATATTTAGTGAAAACTATTTTTGACAAAAAGTCTAACAAAAGTCACAGCTTTAAAAATACTATATCAGACAGAAAAAGAAGTTGCAAATAATATGTGTTTCTACAGGTTAAACTAGGAAAACATTTTATGAGTTGTTAGATGTTAACACAGAAAAGTCTTTGGAAAGCCAAGATGCTTCAGATGAAAATAAAGATTAAATATGTTCTTCAAATACTAAAATATAGAAATGTACTGAAAGAATTAGTTTGGCCACAGTATTTTTTTGTGCTTGTACCTTGTTGATTGGGACACAAAATTTGTCAGACTTCCACATTTTTAAGAATTCTGCAGCTGTGGATCTTTTTAATATCTTCTCCCAAAGTGTCCATGAAGCACTTTTTGTAGCTGAATCAAAATTGCCCTTGTAGTTCAGGATGCCTGCGAGGGCAGTGTGGCTAATAAGTAAAAATGTAAATAAAAATTGCAGGTGACTAATGTAAAAATTTACAGTGGAAATGTGGCGTTCTATAAAAGATATTGTGTAAAAGATATAACATTCTGTTTTGTTCTGTTCATATACTGAAGCATAGTCAATGTAATGGAAGTAAAGATAGTGGAGAAATTTAGTTGGAAAAATACCTGCAGGCTAACCAAGTGGTTTTGAAGACGTAATGTTTGTGGGTGTAAAGCTGTCTACAGGATTGTGAAGAAGAATGGATCAAACTGTACAACATTTGGTTGGGAAATGGTTAAAGTTGTTTGGGAGCTACCTACTTTTTTTTTTTTTAAACTTAAAAAACCAACTTTATTACTTTAACAGAAAAACAAAATCTTAAAGAAATAGTCAACATAGGTTGTCATACTGCATATGGCTTAGAAATTGTTCAGTCCCAAAGATTCTCTTGGGAAAACTTTCTTCAGCTGAGTTCCAGAAAATTCGTCATCTTTATATATTTCTATATGAAGTCACCAGAAATGCTAGTGAGTCAATAGTATACAAAATTAAAGTCTCATAGAAAGTAAGCCTGAGAGGGACCTCAAGACGTGACCTAATTTATTGCCCTTTGTGCCATTGAATACCAAAGTAAAAAATTCCCCAGTGTTACTAGGTGCCTAAGTCACCATAGCAATACAAAATACTTTCAGCTGCAACCCAGCCAAAAAATCACCCTTTCATGATTTTAGACTCATTATTGCAACCCCTATGTGGAATAAAAATGCACTGAAAGATCTTAAAAAATTACATGGCTTGCTGCAGACCATATGCTTGCTACAAAGCTCACAGTAAGCACGTTGACCCAGGCAGCTTTTCTCTCTGTACATCTACCACCTCTTCAATACAAAGCCAAGAGCATCGTCTTTTCAGTGCTAGTCATTACATTGACTTAACTGCCTGAGAGACTGCATCTCCCTGGGTCATGACGTCCCACAGCACTTTCCCTTAAATGATTTTAGCAGAACATTAAAGATTTTAGGAAGATATGGACAACAATGTTTAGAGAACCCAGATCTAAACTGTGGAATTTGTTCCACTGAGGATCCTGGAGGGATTGTGGCACTTCCCCAGCAGCTCTCAGAATTAAACATTGAACCCCTTGTTGTTTTTTCTCCTTTATCTTTTTTACATATACAAATGAGAAATTAACTAATTTCTTTTTCCTTCCATAGAATTGGATGAAAGAAATACAGGCAAACTTAAATTGTAAAATCTGCAGTTTGCAAGAAGGGAGGGGTCTCTGTAGTATCTCAGTGCTGGTGGTTATAAAAGGCATTGTCTGACTTTGCATTTTTTCCAAAGAAAAGTTGTATTTTCTTTTCAAAGCCTGAAATGAGCACTATTTCTACTAACCAAATCCAAACCTTGTTTATTGTAATTATTTATATTTTGTTGTCCTGTGTTCTCACTGCTGTTTTTCTGGATTTGGTATCCCCTTACATTAAAGCTGATGTGACATGAAACCTCTGTAGAAAACATGCTATCCATAATTGAGAATATTGTATCAAGTATCTTTTCTTCTTGTTGACACCGGCTCAACTCAATTTAATTAAGAAATCATGTACTTGGTTATGGGATCTGGTTGTTTTCTTGTCAGAAACAGTACACGTTCTAATGTTTAAAAGTTGAATGTAACACTTGTTTTGTTGCTGTTGCCTAGATTTTGGCAGGATTTTAGTAGCTATTATGCTAAACAAGTTTTCCCAAGGCAGGATCAGGCTAATCTTGTGCGAAACTCAAAAGACAAGTTCACCTTGTATTAGACAAGTTATTGTAGGCTTTGGGAATTTGGCTTCATCTCTAAATATTTGGAAGTTACTTTATACATTCCATCCTAGTATATATTTATCCTCCAGCTGCCTGTCATGTTATCTTTCTTTTTCCTTTGAAGCCTCAAAGCTCTTCTCCAGCAGCCTACAAACAGTCTTCATGAGGCCTCTGTAAGTGTCCAGCAACTGTTACCTGTCTCCTGGCACCTGGCAGCCGTTCCAGTTAAATGTTATAAATGATGATGTCTTTAAGGATGTAGTACACATCTGAGAACATGAGAATGTGAAGTTGTAGTTTGCCAGTTGTAGGAGTTAGAGAAAAATCTCCATGTAAAGCTGTAAAGCGTGAGGAAGAGTGAATGTTTGAGGCAGCCACAGAGACAGAGGAGCTTCATGTTCTGTGATCTATAAGCAAGCACAAAGTAATGTGTTGAGATGAGCAGGCAGCTCTGCAAGTTACTAGAATCCTTCTTTTATATTACAAAGGTCTCTCACAAAGAGTTTAATTTTTAAAGTGCTGGGGTACAAGGAAAATTTTCTTTTACAACAGTAGATCCACCAATTATAAAGAAGGTGATCCATGCAAATAAGTATGTTCATTTGTTTATATCTTTACCAGAAAGTTTTTTGAAATAATTTAGCATTGCCATATTTTATTTTTGCTGCGGCTGCAGGCATCTTCTTACCTCCTGTTTGTTACACTGCACTGTTAGTCCTGAGCTCAGGTGCAGGTGTAGTTTGCCAGCACTTGTTCAATTGGAGACAGCCATTTGTATGAGGACATGATGTAGTAATAATTCTTGCTAAGAGATGACTTCATCACCCCTTTATTCTACCAAAGAGTTAGCAGTGACTGAACTCACTTCTCACAAATATGTGTGTCTGACCTCTTCATAGAGGCCCCCAAGGATGGGGACTCCAAGGCTCCCCAAGCAACCTGATCCAGTGCTTCACTGTCTGTACTAATTTTTAACTCCAGCATATAACCTGTTGCTCTTTCTATAACCTAAGACATCCATCTTTCAGTGTTTCTTCATGTAACAGTTTTTTCTAAACTTCGACCTGGATTTTCTCAAGTTGCCACGTGTTTGAAATTTCATCATCTTCACCAATGTGCTTGAATTACCTCCCATTTTGTTGATACCTGTGAAGTTAATAACCATGCTCTCTCTTCTATTGTCTACATCGTTAATAAAAAATACTGACTAGTTCTGAACCCAGGATTGGTCCATCAAGGAACCGTAGTAATTTTCATTAAAATACAGATTCCAATTACGTAGTAGGTAAGTACGTTTTGATCAGAAGTCAGAAATCACTAAGCTATGACTTCTTGTTAGGATTTATTTGAGTAGCATGTTTATTAATAAGAAGACATGGCAGATATAAATA
The DNA here is from genome assembly GCF_964106895.1 of Numenius arquata. NCBI lineage: Eukaryota > Metazoa > Chordata > Aves > Charadriiformes > Scolopacidae > Numenius > Numenius arquata. The sequence goes on from NC_133577.1 coordinate 104,096,528, forward strand.
TTTCTTCTGAATTTATGTTTAAATACTCACTGCTTCACATGGGAATTTGTCCTTAGTACACTGCTCCCATTGTATAACAAAATGGTAGTGTAGAATTTTGCAGATGAATACTTTTAATTATATATCTATCTATTGAAACACACATACATATTTTCATATTAGTTACATACAAATAACAATCTCAATATTTTGCTTTCTATGTACAGTAAATATCTAGGAGCATATCATAATATACTGAAAGTCTTCAAGATAAAAATGGATTGAGCAATTTAAAAGATCGGAGTTCAAATACTGTCTTGCTTATGGAAAAGGAAAAAGTAGGGTTTGGTTTTCATATATATTTTGTATAGTTGCTTCCTCCTCAGAACATACATAAAATACTATGAATGTTAAGATCTTTTACATCTCTAGCCGACATGCTTCAACTTTGCCTTACAACCTTTGGTTTTGAAAAACAAACTCTCTAGAGTTGGGAGAAAAGTTCATTTCAAGAGCCTGTGTGTTATGCCTTGTGCTTACACTTCCAGAAAGGTATTTGTATGGCAGTGTTTTCTCCGAGCTGCACTCTTAAGCTGCTGGCAGAAAAGCATATGAAATTTACTTTTGCATGGACAACTGCTTGATTTCGGTCTTGATTTACTGTTGAAAGTATAGTTGACAAAAATGAAAGTTTTCTATCCTGATTAGTCTTCCAAACTATTAAGTCTTCCACAGATTAGTCATCAAAATAGTCTTTGAACTGTCCTTGCAAAAAAAAGGTCCTCAATACTAAAAAATTACAGCACAAGAGGAAGTAGTATCTTAATGTGTAGTGCATTTTTGGTGGATATTTCTCATTATGCTCCCTGTTTGTACAGTGGCTGCACTCCAACTGCAGAAATGTAATAAAAACAACCTGGACACCACCCTTATAGGAACTGAACTCATTTGGTAAAAAATAAAAGTTCTGTAGTCAGAGGTTTTTTTTGCATGGAAAGGAAAGCAGAGCAATGAATCATAGAATGGTTTGGGTTGGAAGGGACGTTTAAAGATCATCTAGTCCTACCCCCCTGCCGTAAGCAGGGATATCCTTCATTAGATCACGTTGCTGAAAGCCCCATACAACCTCATTTCCAATGCTTCCAATGATGAGGCATCCACAACTTCTCTGCACAACCAGTTCCAGTGTCTCACCACCCTTATTGTAAAAGATTTCTTTCTTATGTCCAATCTAAACCTACTTTCCTCAAGTCTAAAAACACCACCGCTTGTTTTGTCACTACAGATCATGGTAAAAAGTCTCCATCTTTCTTATAAGCCCCCTTTAAGTATTGAAAGGTCTCACCAGACTCTTCTCTTCTCCAGGCTCAACAACCCCAACTCTCTCAGCCTTTCTTTGTAGGAGAGGTGTTCCAGCCCTCTGACCATTTCTATGGCCCTTCTCTGTATTTGCTCTAACAGATCCATGTCTGTCTTGTACTGGGGACTCCAGAGCTGGATGCAGTACTCCAGGTAGGATCTCATAAGAACAGAGTAAAGGGGGCAAATCGCCTCCCTCACCTTGCTGGCCATGCTTCTTTTGATGTAGCCCAGGATACGATTGTCTTTCTTGGTGGCAAGTGCACAGTGCCAGCTCATGTCCAGTTTTTCATCCACCAGTACCTCCAAGTCCTTTTCTGCAGGGTTACTCTGAATCTCTTCATCTCCCAGTCTGTATTGATATTAAGGATTACTCTGATTCAGGTGCAGGACCTCATGCTTGGCCTTCTCAAGCCTGTCAAGGTCCCCCTGGATGGCCTCCCTTCCCTGCAGCAAATCAACTGGACCACTTAGCTTGGTGTGGTCTGCAAACTTGCTGAGGGTGCACTCAATCCCAGTGGCTATGTCACTGATTAAGATATTAAATAGTTTTGGTCCTGGTCCTTGAGTGACACCAGGTATGAAGGAATATGTTAGGTATACTGGTGCACAAAATGCAATTCCTTGGGAGCAATACGGGGAACAGAATACTGTAATAATAGTGTTACAGCATCTGGAAGTGATTAATATGGCATTATATCATGATTAAAAACATTGAAGACTTCCATTAAAAACTTAGTCACAATTCTGAAGAAAATATCTGAAATTTGAAATTTAAATGGAGTTAAGAAGTTCTCTTCAACACTTAAAATGCTTGAAAAAAGATACTAGGTAAAAAAACCCCAACCTTATCAAAGGTCCCTCAAATCTCAAGGCACACAATTACTTGTGTTGTCTTAAAAGGGATGAATGGGTTTTCTCCTCTCTTTCAGAAGACACTGTTCAAATGGTTTTCGGTGATAAAAGTAATTTCTAAATGACCCCACATTCCCTTGCAACAGATCTCCCAAACAAATATAGTTAAATTTAGATGAAGACTGAACAACCTTGTTGCCTCTGGATCCTAATAGTTGTATTCAGATTCAGTAAAGCCTACAATGAAGTAGATACTGTCTGACCTCAGCTCACCCTGGGGTGTTCCAAACCTCAGGTGTCTGCAAGAAACATGGCAACAGTGAGGCATGAGAGATTAGGCTCAATTTCCATTTTTAATCTTTACAGCAGGGTTAACTTTGCAAGGAGAATCAAGCAGTATGTCTTATTCTTCATTATTTTATCAATTACTGTGTAGTGGCATGTTGGATGCTAACCCGGATAGTAATCCAGTAATCCTCAGATAGTAATCTTTATTTTGTATTCTAGCTCTAAGGAAGTCGTGTTCTAGCTAATTGCTAAATATTTGTTTAGTATATTTTGTATACTCCATTTGTGAGGCAGTACCTATATACAGTGAGACTAGCCATGGTTTTACCTTATTTCATTTTGTAAATTAAGAGTTTTATACTGCATTTATATCTACTTCCACCAAGAGAAGAGTCGGCTCTCTTATTTTTATTGGTTTTGTAAATTAAATTAATTTATTTTTTCAGTTTATTCTTCTAGCAGTGAAAATTAAAGCTATTCTGCTTTAATTCAAGGTAAATTGTAGATATTTATGCTAGGAATACTTAGGAAAACAACATGGGAATAAAGGTGCTAATAAGGTATTGAATAAAATTGTTTTGTTTTAAAAAGAATTTAGAGATAGCTGATTCTTACTGTGACTGCCTAAGTAAAAATCAAATGCTCTTAGCACACCCTGTAGTATCAAATTCAGAATTGAATCCAGCTGGATTCATTCCTTTTTTCCTTGTTAAC
>NC_133577.1:104109722-104127222 GCF_964106895.1 Numenius arquata
AAATCATGAAGAAAAACAAATGAGCAAGAGATGGATATTGGGCAGGGAAGTAGGGGGAAGGAGAAGCTGCTAGTCTAAAAAAAAATTATCTTTAAACTTTTAAGAATTATAATAAGAATATTTGTCCATTGTGTAGTCAAGCAGTAATAATAAGGGATGCATTTACTGTTACAGTCCAATTTAGCACCTGAAACACCAGTAAAATCTGTGGAAACTGTTAATGCAGATCAAAAGCACAGTGTGGCTCTAGATAATTTCAGTGAATATTCTTTATTTAGGTAAGATTTTTAAAGACCCCTGAAGGTAGGCAACCTTGTAGTATGTAGCCAAATAAACTAAAATGTCAACTAATATATCAAAGTGAAGTTTGCCTCTCATAGCATAGCCATAGTCTGTGGCTAAATGAAAGAAAGTACCTTAGATCAGAATATGAAAATCAAAAGGTAATAAAATTTCTGTGAGAAAATAGGGACAAAATACTCTACAGATTAAAAACATTTTTTAAGTTCCTGTATCAAAAGCTAATATTCTCATTAGATTCTCTCCATCTGTGTCGAATCAAAGCTGAAACAAAAATAAAAGGTAAAATTTTTATTTTTTTAATATCACTGGTGTTAGTAATCATGTGGTCAACACAGCTTTTCAGCAGGTTCTTGCAGCTTCCAAACTCTCTGAGGTCTAGAACGCCTGTTACAGAAAACTGAGGGCGGGTGGTGTTTACCAAAGCCTACAGCATTGATAGATTGTGCACATTTTTACTGCAAATCTCTGACAAAAGTAAAGCTGTGCTGTAATATTTTTTATGCTTTTAGATTTTAAAATTTAATAGAGAATTTTCTCATGTTTTCCATATGAACATTGTCATATTATCTCATTTTTCCCCTTCAAACTAAGTCCCTATGAAACTAAGATTGTATCCTTTTTAATACAGTGAGCATTAATAAATTTATCTATATATATGTGTATATTTATATAAGTATATTTATAATAACTTGTTTTGTGTGGATCTGAGTCAAAACAAGATCAAGCAACACTGCATAGCTTTATGGTTCATTTCATATTTTAGTAGCATCTTTCCGGTCTTTAAAGAAGTGTTGTACTGAGAAAGGAAAAACAGATTAAGATTTTCAAGGTCGTTCTGTTGATGCCTTTTGTCACATTTCTTCCGTCCTGTACAATGAATAGTTGGATCCAGTGCAGTGTAGAGAGAAAACCTGTACTTCACAGAACAACCAGATCTATGGACTTTATTTCAGGATTGTTTATTATACAAGAATATAGGGCAGGCTCTGAAATTAAATATTTATGTCATACATACATTTTTATCCTATTTTTATTTTCTGAGGTTAGCAATAACCCAAGTGTTTTAGTGAAGGAAGGGTATTTTATTGCAGTATCATCATTACCCCTGAGCCTAATCATAACCATAACCTAACCATATAGAAGGGTAAATTTCTATAGCCAGCAGAAACACATAGCAGTTAATGAGATTCAATAGAAGCTGGAGTCCATCTGTGGGTATTTATGGCCACGGAATGGAAGACTTCCCTCAGCCCGAGCTGGAGTCCTGGGACAGTGGTAGAGGTTTTCCAGTCACCAGTTGTACCTTCTATTTGGCTCCACGGCATCATTCCTGTATGGATTTCCTTCTGCTGGAAAACTCCTTTCATTATATTTCTGCCATTTTTTTTATTTAAATATATGATCAGATGGGAAAAAACCCAACACATATGTTATATATAACATAAAAAGTGACTCCTGAAAATTGGTAAGATTCTAATCTCAAGACTTGTTCTGTTTTTCCCATGTTATTTAAGAAGCCACTCCAAGTTCCACTGTAAGGTACTTTGTATGCATGACAGGCCAGTTAATGTAATTTTATTTGTTGAGAAATGAATACATCTCACTCAAAATCTGTAGTAATCCTTTTGGAGTTTAATTCACCTTTTATGTTCTTTAAGGTAAAAAAATATTTTAATAACATTATTTTATTGATTATTGGAGTGTGTAACACAGGCATCCCAACATGGGTTGATTTCTGGTAATTATACAATGGCATGCCTAGTTGCAGCGTTAATTCAGAATGGACATGAACTCGCGTATCTCTCCCCCTTTCAGAAGGTGGGATACTTGTTAAATTAATGAGATGGGAAGAGACAGCAGATTGAATAATTTCAAATAGTAGAAGAAAGCTGTGAAGTCCATTGGGGAAGGAAAGCCAGATCTCTGAGACCAAGCAGTGACCACAGGACAGGGAAATCAGAAGTGGCATTCAGAGATGAGTAAAGTCAGTAGGACCAATTAATTAAGACAACGAACCAGAAGAAATTTAATTTACCCAAGAACATAAAAAGAAAAGAAAAAAGAATTAATCACATTACGAGCTTTCGCTCTGCTCCTTCTTAGATGATATTACCATATTCATGTAGATGTTTCAGGAAAGAAATGTTGGAATCCCCAAATAAGAAAGCTTTTCACCTTTTCATTATGCCTTTTTTCTTCAGGTATTAGGTAAGTTCTCAAGAATTACAGTGTATTCAAAAAACTAGAGGGAGCATAGGCAATTTATAAAACTAAAGTAACCAGCATATCTTAAAACTTATGGGTGTTATCAAGGATTTGGGGGGTGGCAGCATTTTATATTGCCCCATGACCTCTTGAACCTAGCCCAGGAATAGGTGGTTGCTAGAGAAAAACTTCTTTTTACTCCTTAAGCACACAGCAAAAGTTAGAATAAAAAATTCAGATGTTGACAACACGTTACATGCTCACAGGGATACAACCTAAATGTGCTCAATGTATTCTCCTTTCTCATGCAACCAAGTTTTTGAAAAAATGTTTAATCTGTGAGTTTGATTTCCTGATGTTTGTCGTCATGAACAAAAGCTAAAGCTTTACAAGTACAGAGGAACTATGAAAAATTAAAATTATCTATCTTGGTGTTTTCGACCTGCTGAATGTTCTAATTTGTGTGCTGTGACTCTGCATGTTCAGTTCTGTGTTATTTTTTATGCTTCCTACTCTGCACTTGTAAATTCATACATAAAGATGAATCTGCAGCACTTTGTCAAATGAAATTATTCACCAACAAAACCAATAACAGGATCTTCAACACAGCATAAACAAGCATGCAGAACCACACGTTTCATCTAAAATACCCATTACCGAACACAGTTGCCCACTTAAGCTCGAGGAGAGGAATTCCCTTCCTCAGCTACTCCAGCCGACTCTCAGATCTGCCTCTGGAAAGCCTTTCCCTGCCATTACAGAAACAAACTCAGCTTGAGCAGGCACAGAGTAGAGCTGAGGTGGCAATTTCACCTCGTATGCAAAAAAAGAGCTAGTTCAAAAGCCCACCTTTGTCAAATACTTTCCCAATGTGAGTGTCCTCCCTTTTTCCCTCAGCAACCCATTGGTTTATCTCCTTGAATTACTTTGGTGCTTCTCCTCCCTGGCTGTCCCAGAGCTACCGATCAGCTCAGCCTTCTGCTGACTGCTGAGAATAAGGGCCATTTGCCAAGCCATTGACCTGGACCCCACCGGGCTGATGGAGACCTGACTCCGGATTGCTTATTTTAAAAGTGCTTATTCTAACAGGTAAGTAAAATACATACCATGATGTCCACTGGGCAGGCTGGTGGCAGAGGCTGGGGCAAGGGAGAAGAGGAGGACATGATTCTGAACGCGCCTGTGAGATGGGGTGAAAGCTAGTTTGACTTAGGAAAACTGCTGACTGTTTCACTTTAATAAACAATCACATAAATGAGGCGAATTCTGCTTTTTTGCAAGTTTTGTTATGAAAGGTTCACACATCTTTGTGTGAAATAAAAGTATGACGCTAATCAACACCTCCTAGTCATTAGCATGCACGTTCTATATATAACTTCCTTCCCTTCATGCAGTGAGATTGTAACAACCCTTCTCCCTTTCATTCAAACAGAAATTCTATCACTAGTATATATTCTGTTTGGAAAATGCAATTAAAACAACAGATGGATTTTTTTGTTGATCCAATGTTATTCAGTTAATCAGCCCAAATGAAAGCAAAATAGTGGAGCGAACCAGTATCATGTAATTACGAGGTTGAAGATATAGCCACATATGTTTGAGAAATCTACACCAAGAGAGAAAAATCATGAAGTGGTGATAAGGTAGAGAGGTTAATTTTAGCTGTAGTTGGGTTTCTTCAGATTACACGGCTTTGTTTTATTTATTTTATTATTTATTGTATTGGGATTTCACTTTTTGACTGTGTTTTTCATAACTATCTCTTGATGGTCACTTTTTTAACTTTTTGATTGCTTAACATTCATTTCTTCCATTAAACTTTTCTTAGGAAAGAAAATTATAAATCAAAACTATTTGAAAGTGATTAACTGTGTTTCTTCATCACATCTGCAAGAAGTAGAGAGTGACACCTTACAGTCAGACATTTTGAAGTCTGGACAAAATTAGCAGCCCAGTAAGGCTGAAAACGCAGTTGCGTGACGATGCAAGTGGCCCTACCTCGAGGCCTGGGCACTTGTGCTCATAGCCATGCTGTTGTTTTCCTTGATATTGGAAGACGTAACAACCTCACTTATAGGATGAGAGCATTACTTTTGAAAATAAAATGGTGTATCTGATTGGGGTTTTGGACTACAGGATTATGTGATTTAGCTTTTTGTTGCTGTTGTTCAGCCAAGTTATCCATTCAGAGAAACAAGGATCACCTTTTGGAAGTGTAAATGGGGTATGTGCCTACAAGAAACGTAACGAGATGCCAAAACCCTAAGTCTGAGCACCAAAACTTGTGGGTATAAAACTGTGTGTGCAAAACACAGGTTCATGCTGATGGCAGAAACCAGAATAAACAACCCTGCTCACCAGTGAGTTGTAAAACACTTCTCTGATGACTGGAACTGCTGGAACCACATTGTGCTTTTCACTCTTCTAAACTGATCTTGTTCAGCTGGAAGAAACTCTGTTTAGAATCAACAAGATGGTCCATAAACAAGGGGAAAAGAGAGATGAGTGAAGGTTACATGCTTTTGAGTGCATTTTAAAGGGTACCATGTAGAATTTATGCACTGAAAATAGGATGTTAACTAGCCAAGCAGAAAGAGCATGTTGTCTGATCATATAGTCATCAGAGTTTCATTTTTCTTTACCAAAGTGCTTGTAGACTATCTGTCTGATCATCACCTGAGACCAGCTAATGCAAAAATTAGTCTTCCGCATATCCTAACTGCTTCTAGGCTCTCCTACGCTACTTCTAGTGTTGAATAACAGAGATAATTCTATTTCTCAGTAGAGAATTTAAAAGTTGCTGGTGGCTGATAAATACTAGAACATTTTTTAACCAGATAGCATATAAATTCCTTTTTCTTCTCTATTAATAAGTCAAGAACAAAATGATCTTTTGTCCTATTGTAGTGACAAGTCAACAGAAGAAGCTATAAATATGGAGAAAAGCCTGTTGGGATCACGATACTGGCACTTTGGTTTTCATTCCATTTGGCTTGCTCTCCCTGAGCACTCTTATGATAGTGCGTAGGAAAATGTTTTCTTGGCTGGTAAATGAAATCCTAGATGCAACTCTCCTTCTAAAGCACTAGCCCTACAAAAAGGGGGGATAAAATAAAGAAATGGGGTATGTTGCCTCAGTAAAAGGCTGCTTATCTGTTATTGAAATTAAACCCTTTGGAAGTGGCATAGTTTAATCTCAGTTACCAAGACACCTGTGCTGCAGCCTCTGGCTCTGCCAGGCTGGGGTGCCACCCTATAGGAATTTTGCACAGCCATGTCCATGCAGGAGTGAGAGCAATGTACCACAGAATAGGCAGCCCTGTCACCAGAGTGGCAGAAATCCCCGTGGGACGGCCGCCTGGGAGAACTCGCTGGCTGAGAACCAGCTGAAGAACAGGTTTAAATACGCCGACCATTGATCTGGATCGAGCAACTTACTGTCACAATGAGATTGCTATTTAGCTAAGGCTTCCCTATAGTGCAATAAAGGAAATGACTGTACAATGGACTTACAGTACATACGAAGACAGTGCCTGTGGCTCCATAATCTTTGGCTAAATTGGCCCTTGAAACCTGCGGAGCCTTACTTTCAACCACCGACCAAATGTCTGGCCTCACCAAAGAATAAATAATGATGGCGAGAGCAAAGAGGAGAGAGCAAAAAGGGAGACCTTATCACTGCTTATAAGTATCTAAAGGGTGGGTTGAAGGAGGAGGGAGCCAGACTCTTTTCAGTGGTTGCCAGTGAGAGGACGAGGGGCAACGGGCACAAGCTGGAACATAGGAGGTTCCACTCAAATATGAGAAAAAACTTCTTCATGGTGAGGGTGACAGAGCACTGGAACAGGCTGCCCAGGGAGGTTGTGGAGTCCCCTTCTTTGGAGATTTTCAAGACCTGCCTGGATGCAGTCCTGAGTAACATGCTCTGACATGCTCTGGGCAATCCTGCTTCAGCAAGGGAGTTGGACTAGATGATCTCTATGGTCCCTTACAACTCTAAAAATTCAGTGAAATTCAGTGAAATTCAGTGAAAGGATGTAGAGAAGGGTGCAGTCAGGCTGGAAGAGAACTGACACATCCTTTCTTTTTGGTGATGCCTGAAGACTGAGTCCTCCGAACCACATTTCTGGCAGAAGATTCCACAGCTGTGAAGATCAGACTTCTATTTAGGTAGGATATTATCTACTCCTTAATTAAGAACTAGGACTGTCAATTTTTAGTGGTACTAGAAACCTACCATTCAGTGTTCAGAAAAAAAATATGTTAAAGCCCTCTGCTCTTAATCTATAAAAAAGTATAACTGTCACAAATAAATTGTTTCAAGGACACAGAAACATGCTGAGCAAATAGATAAAATTTTGGTTCAGATCAGGAGCTATTTCAGTGCAAGGAAACTATATATTTGAAACTCCTTGAGTTTAAAATTCCTTCATCCCCAAATCCCATTGATTTTCTCCCCTTCTGTGCTGGGGTCCTTCTGCTGCTTGCATGATTTTATGGTATTTAGATTCTCCCTAGAGAAGATCACAGGCTCATTCTGCTGCAGACTGTACAAACACAGTGAAAAAGCTGTTCTCCAGAAGACTGTAAAGGCTTATAATCAAGTTAGACATAACAAAACTCAGTACATGAAACATTTACAAAGAGAAGTGATCTGGTCAAGGTCATCAGGAAGATCAGAGTGGCAGAACCAGCAATATGATCCCAGACTCTGGACTGGGAATCAAGGGCTACAGTCCTTACCCTGTAGTTGCTTGCTAGGTCTCTTTATGCACAATATGACTTATAGCCACAAATGCAAATGTATCAAAATAATTTCCACTCAATTGTATTCTCCTCTGTAAATCAGGAACTAGAAGCTATTGCCATGCACTCAACAGCATCGGTATTAATTGGTCCCATTTCATATTCTTTTTGTCTGACCAATGCAGCTTGACAGTCTCTAATGGGATTTTCAGATGCACACCATGGATTCTTAAGTGATCACTTTTTCTCCCCAAACATATGAGTTGTCTCTTATTCAGACCTACTTCCACACCCTTCTGGTACCTAATTTCCAAGCACACAATGAAATGCTAATTCTTTTAATGTGTTTTTTTCCCTGCCAGTAATTGCAGAAACATCTAAATATATTAATTAATCTAACAAATGTTTTTCTCTAAAAGCAATGCTATTTCCTTCACTCTTTTAAAAACATTCTTTTATAAACTGAGTATTTTGTATTTAATGATATTAGTAACATTTTACAAATTTAAAGACAAATTAAATATATTCTCTCCACACCAGAGGTCATACTTAGTCCCTGTAGCTTGAGCGTATTACAGATAGATGAGACTAATTATCAGGGATCCTGCAAGGACAAAGAATGGAGCTTGCTTGGTGAAAAGGGAATGTTGAAACAATTTACTGAATACCCCTTATCCTTTGGGCTGACACTGTATTTCTAGGATTACATATCTACATCCTTGATGGATATTCTCCATTGAGTGGAGACTGCCATTGCTCCAAAGTGTAGACACGTTTAAAAAAGTACAGATTAAAAGCCTGCTAGGAGTGCCAATTGCAGTTCTAAATGGTGGAGGAAATAATCCAGTCTAATCAATATTCTTATGAAGGTTTTTATATTCATAAACGTCCCAATTGTTGTCATGCATGAAACCAGCAGTACCTTTTACTGAATAAAATATCCTTTCACGCCTGACAAAGGAGCAATGGGGTAAGCTTTTTTTTTTTTGATTGTTGACTCAATACTACAGGATGTTTAGAACTAAACCTATATTCATATGTAATATTTATGCAATACTCCATTGTCTGCAACATTATTTTAAAAATATGGATCATATTATTATTTTGGAAAGAGCTGAATTACACAAACATCATGACAAAGCCTGCCTACTTAACTATTCTCTGTGTTTATAAAACATTTTCTGTCTCATTCTTGGCCTATCCTAAAGCCAAATTTGATTGTGAGATTGGTGATATATAAGACCACATATGTTTTAAAAAAGATTTGTAAGGGATATTATGAAAATGTCCAGGTATTCTTTCGGAAGTGGGGAAACCCATGTCCATTTAATTGGCTCTATATTTTAAACCACTTAAATCCATTTTATCATTACTTATACTTTATGTATTATTTACTACACATTGAACAAACCAAGGAATCTAAATGACAGTGCCTTTACTCAGGTTTGTACCCTACACCTGTAGTGACAAAAGTTCAAATATCTTCTTGTAGGTATTGTCTTCAAAGCTGTGATACCTATTGCATGAAAATATTCTGCCAGACTTCGCTGCAGCTCTATCTCAATCTTAATTCTTTTCCCTAGCCTATGGATCTTCTTTCTCTAACCTTTCTGAATAACTAAGATCATTGTATTGCTGTGGCACTCTGCTTGCCCTTAGCTGCACCTTCTCCATTTCTGTAATATCCTGTTTTATAATAGGGTGACCTGCACTGTGCCATTTTCTTAATATGGACTCATTAGTCTCTTGGACTGTGCAAGGATAATTTCCTCAAATTTCTATTGAATAATCATATCTATACTTTTCCAACATATTGTTTGCTTTTACCTCTTTTTTGGCTGATAAACACTACACAAATTAGTTCTTTTTTTTTCTTTTTTTTTTCTTAGCAATGTAAAGGCTCTTCTTTTCTCAAATACAGTAGTTTGGTTTAAATCAGAGACACGAGAAGGCCATCGTGATGAGCTTAGTAGTCTCTTTCCTTCTCCTGCTTCATTCATCCTTTCTCCCCACTCCCTGGAAGTCCCTCTCGCATTGCAACTAAGGAGTCCACAGTGAGTATTGAAAGCCAAGGATTGCCTTAGAAGCTACCTGAATATGGACACAGTGATGGGGACAAAAGATGCAGAAGGGTGTGAGATTGATGGTGGGATGAGAAGAATGCTTCACAAGGAGGCAGAGGGGCAGCCGATGGAGATGAGAATGCTGGGAGAGGGAGAAAGTGCATCAGGGATGGATGTTATGGTATCTAAATTCTCTCTAGAGAAGATAACAGGCAAGGACAGAAGAATAAGAATGGGGAGGTCACTTGGTCACTGTTAATATCCAGCTGGACAAAAAAAAAGTCTCTCAAATCTAGACCAATTTTCTTAAAGTGTCACCAACAAAACAATGCTCGTCTTCACAGTGCTTAGATTTTGAACTTTACCCCTGCTCATCAAGACAGCTGCCAAGTCACCAAATGATAATTCGAATCACATTTGTACATATGACTACCTAAAATGAACTAAAATGGAAAAAACCAAACAAACCCACAATCTCTCACATGGCAGTTTTTTCAAATTGTATTTGAATTCCACAAGGTGACACATTCCAAATATGTCACCATCTATTTTACCAGACCAGACTCTCCATAGATAATTGTGATGCTGAGATCAAAACAAGACCAGTAAACTGCTAGTTGCAACAGGTTTTGACATGCAAGCTCCAAAAATGGGATTTGAGTACCAATACAAACAGCTCAGAAGGTTTAAAATGTCTAATAAAAATTGAGCAATGCCTTTTGATATCAGAAACTCTGTATGTTGCATGTATTTTTTGTAAGTCCTGTAGTTAAGAATTCAGACCAGCATGGAAAAATAAATCCATGAACATTATAGTTCCACTGTCCAAGGGAGAACAGGGTTATTTCTACTACAAAGACCATTTTTATAGCCCTTACATTTCTTCTGTGAGGGGATTCCAAACTGAGTTTTGAGGTGGAAATTGGCCACATTTTCCTAAGAAAAACCCAAGAAAAATATCAAAGAGATTTTAATTTCACACACTGTGTTTTAATTGGACAAAAATTAGAGCAAGGGAACTCAGATATGCAACATGAGGAGGATGAAAATAAATAATTTGAGGTAATTACTCCCTACCCACAGTATCCTCTTTCAGGTGGGGGTGGGAGAAGGGACAGCAGGCTTTTCCCTGTGTCTACCAACCTGTGATGGTGGTGCCAAGCTGACAAGGTATTGCACAGTTTCTTCCCTATCCCAGGACAAATCGCATTTGTTCTTCCACTTCTAAGGACAAAGTGTGCATGTGCCACCAGCTCAGAAAGCTGCAAAGCTGTCCATGTGCTGTTGCCTCTCTGGGGAGTCTCCTGCCTTGCTCTGAACTCTCCAGTCAATGGAGCATGTGGGTGGCTCTCAGGGTAACTATACCTTACATCCACCCTAGATACTTCAACCTGATCCAGAGTGCAAAGCTATTCCTGGCTAGTTTAGAGCTAACTTCGTTTATTTTTTGCTAAATACAGCATGTGTTTTGAGGGGCATGTCTCTTCTGGCCTGTAAACTGTAGCTTTGGGAGAAATCACCTGCGCAGGTTTAAATCTATGACCATCCCGTACAAAGCTTCTGGCTCAGTAGGAAGGACCTTACAATGTCAGATGGAGTCAACATATTATTAAACAGGAAAGGGGGAAGGCAACACAGATCTACTGCACAAAAACCCAATTGTTAATGCTGGATGTCCAAGAGAACCCACACTCCTTGTAGCTCCATATCTACTAACATTAAGGTTCTGCTTCTGCCATCCCAACCTGGAAAAGCAGAAAGAATGGACAGCACAAGTGGAACAATTATTAAATCTCCAGTAGGCCTGAGAGCTGGACCATCTTTCTCCTTCAGAGACTCTGTTGTGCTCTGAGAGGTAGATCTGGAGTTAGATTTGGAACCCTGCTTGAATAACCTGAATTCCATCTTTTAAAGAAAGTAAAAACCACAACATTTTTCAGTGCTGATCTTTAAGGTGTTTGTGGCACAAAACTTGTATTTTTTTTACTTGCTAGTTTCAGCTGCTAATTTTTCACGCTTCATATTTTCATTTTATTACATGTTCCTCAAGGTGCATATTAGTCAGCATCAAAATATTATTATGTAACTGACAACAGATAGAATATGGGTAGTGCCAAGCAGATTATTCTGTGTAGCTTTTTGGTAGCAAACACAAGGGAATACCAGCGTGAGAGATATTGGATTGGGAATATCAATTTGTAATTACAAATGATATTTAATTAAAAAATTATAACAGATTAGCTATACCATTACTTTCTGTAATTTTCAGAATCACAACAAAAATATATTAGTGCATTATGCTATCTTATCTTCATATGTAGTGATTTGTTTAACAGCACTTTGCATAAATTAACGGAAAGCAGGAGAATCTCTACGAGCACGAGGGAATTCACAAGGCAAAATGATACAGAATCATTTTGTTTCCAACCCCACTAAAGAAAAAATCCATAAAGAAAACGATGCCCATGTTCTTTATTTCTACTGACATAGGAATATTGTCACAGAGAGGTTGCAGTATATGCCTTCAAGTAAACAAGCTTGTGAGTTAAAACCCCAAATTTATATCCATGTTCAGTAATAAAGATGGGTTTTGGAACATTTTTTACAGAAAACCTACTTTTTACCTGTTTTAAACCTTTCTTGTGTTTAGAACTCAGGTTCACAGTCAAAACCTGAGAGTTTTGAATAGAAAATTAGATGAACTTCTGTTGTTTTACCACAAAGCAATTTTATTATGAGAAGAGAAAGAGTACCTGATACAGATTAAGGCTCTACAACTGAGAAATATCAAACAACAAGGATAGAGCCTACGAGGAGGATGATAAAATGTATATCCCCTATTTTTCATGCTTGTAAAATTGGAGCTGTTAACATCCAAAGAAATTTCTGGTTTAACGGCTCTTGAGATACTCACCCTCTTCATGCCTTTACTGCTTTTTCCCACTGCTGTGTTGTTTTCCTGCAGATGCTGGTGCATTTTTAGCCCCTTTACAGTTTGATCGCATCATCAGAGGAGCATCACATCAGAAGTTCTCTCTGTTTGCTGTCCAGGAAGCCACCAATAGGGCAGGTCTACACTAATTAGTGTATTTACACTAATTCAGTTTGTGCTACACTTAGCCAGGGGTGCTGGATGCAGAGCTGTACACAAATCTATTAATATGCCCACTGTTTCTGTCATGTGACAGTCAATGAACCACTAAAAGGTTTTGTGATAACAAAGGCTAATTAACCATAATATAGAAAAAAAAAATCTGTACTAAGCCACTAGCTTAATATCTGGGATGTTGGCTGCACTTTACTACTTTGGGAGGGCAAAAACTTCTCTTATAAAGGTCCTTGGAATTACTCACTTAAAGATTATAACCTCAGTTTTAAAGAAATTAACCTCAATACAGCTTTTCTTTTTTCTAGTGGTCATCTTGGAAAGATGACCACCTCATTCATTCTATTCTCTTCTCTTCATCTTACTGCTGAACTGACTTCATTTTTTGCTGGTATTCATAAAAATGACTTAACCTTAAAAAAAAAAAAAAGAAAAGAAAAACCCTCTGACAGTGCCAGAGTTCATTTATGTCTAAGCTTTATATAGCTATAATCTAGCTTCTACAGAACAAGCCCCTTGAAGGCCTTCAGAGGTTAAATATCTGTATTTAGATCTTTATCTTCCTATTACTCAATATCCCCATCCATTGCACTTTGAGCACCGGTTACGATTTGCCCTCATGTAAGACCCTTGGCACCTTATTCATTTTTGCCTAATGTGGTTTTCTTCATTGTTCTGACTATACATTTTCCACTTCTTATTATAACCCAGACATCGATCCAGACAGAGTGAATTTGACAATTCACATCTAAGATTTTATCTTGATTTTTTTTTTTCTGGAGAAATACCAGATTGAGTTGGACTTTCCTACCTGATAATGATGTGCAATGAATCAGCTAAGTAAAAAGTACCTTACCTCATCTTTCCTGACTGTCCAGGTTGGCCTCAAGCTAAGAGAGAAGACTGTGAAACAACATGAGCCCAGGAAGAAACCCCCATATGAGAGGAAGGCACCAACCACTAAGGGAACTTGGAGGTGTATGTTGAAGCTGAGTATTGGGAGCAGATGTGTAATAAGAAGACATCAAATGGCTGCAGAGGACAGCAAAATGGGCTAGGATCAACAGAAACACAGACTGATTTATTCATAGTTACAATGGGAAAGAGACTACAAAAAACCTCTTGGGGACAGAGAGACAATGGATAACGCTGCTTTATCTGGTAATGATATATTAATATACTCTTCACAGGGAAAGTAATCTGTATTGATGTGAGCTGAGAAACCTGCAAAAGGTTTCATTTTTAATAAGAGAATGGACTGGCCAGGAAACTGTAGGCATTTGATGTACATCAGCTCTTCACCAAACTGGTCCCAGTATCTGTAGTCATGTATGAAAGAAGGCCAGTGCCTCAATGAGATTTCTGTATAGTTAGTAAAAGACAGTGAACTCTTGATGTTGCCTCACAAACCCCATCCCAGTCTCTCCTTACCCACACTGTTCTCAGTCAGTCTTGCTGACTTAAAGAGCAGCATTTGCTCAGGATTTCTCTGGATATACGTATCTGAGCCACTTCAAGGTTTTTGCATGCACTCATTCAAGTATTACTCTGATATCGGTTCAAAAAGCCATCAGTAGTATCTATTTTCTGGTATGTGTGTTAAATATTCCTGGTACAAAAGGGACTTCTCTTGAGTCGGTTCTCCTAACCTGTACTGTACAACAGACAACACAAATAAAACACAACTTCCAACAGGAATAAACAAAAAATTGACATAAACAAAACATTGACTATTTGTGGTAAAAATGCAGAGATTTTTTTAAACACAGAGAAAGACATACTATTTGTCTCTCCTATTTCTTTCAACAGATTGGACATTGAATGTTAACAGGGCTGTACATAACCAAAATTTTAACTAAAACTATTGGTTCAGTGTGAAATGTTAGCTACTTACATTACTGGCAAAATGATTATTGCAGAAATTGCAAATTTATATTTCACACTTTGTAGCTGCATAGAAAGTGGTATTTCACTTTGAATAAAAGACAGAAACTTGTTTTGGAGATTACCAAATCTTTTAATACCAAGTCAAAATGTTTTCTCCAAGAAAACACCAGAGCTGAGTCCTGAAACACTCTGCTGGATAAAGAACTCCTATTGAAAGAGGGGGGGAAGTGGAAACAGTAAGTGTATTGTTTAAATTAAAGATAACCCTGTAAAACCTTCTTCTCAACATACATTTACCTGAGAATAAATGCCATTCATGAAGATTATAGCTTCAGTATGGAAACATTGTTTATGAATAGGTTCATATATAACAATACTATGTGTCCACAAGCTGTTCATGTTCAACAACCCATGTAAAATGCACGAACTGATCTTAGGCAACTATCAACAGGTAGTATCAGCTCCAGCAAAACTCCCGCTCATCATGACACTGATTTCAGGTATACTGTATTAGCAGGCAGGTGGACAGATATTGTCAACATTTTGTTTTAGCTGAAAAAAAAAAAGTACTGTGAAGTATTCAAGTTGTGAAGCTGCCAAACTGCTTTTTAATGTCATCAAGAATCAAAGCATTGGAGGAAGGGGAATGTTGGTTTCAACCATAACTGCTATTTAAAGAAGTAGCCCTAATCCTGCTAAACAAGCATCTAACTCCTTTCACTGAAAACGGTACTTACTTACACAAATAAGTATATAAAGGTCTGAGGGGTGAAATTCAGAGCTTATTGAAATCAATGACAAAACTGCATTTGATGCTAACAGAGCAAGATTCTGCTTGATCTTTTCTTCTCCACTCTGCAAAAGCCCGCATGAACTCCTCCTCCACTGCAGTCCCATTGGATTCACCAGGACACTCTAAAGAATCCCATTCTTCCCACAGCATTTTATATAGCAAGAAGTAACTTGGCAGTCTTCAGTTCTCAGAAGATGCTTTGAGGCAAGGTCTGGGAAATAAAGGACTACCTGCACATACTGAGTAGAGGCTTGAGTATGATTTTTATCTTAGAGGTGATGTGTCTTAAGCAACTGAAAGACAGACAGAAGAGTGGCATGTTGCACAGCCCTCCCATTTTCTTCCTACCTGGCTGATTTGCAACCATCCTGATGACTGCCACTTTCTTGGCTACTGAGACACCAGGCATGTTCCAGCAAAGGAGAAATCACATTTCAGAGCTTCTCCATCTGCCACACAAGTAGCTGGATGAGCCTGGTCTTGGTGATGGCTGCAGGACAGCTTTAAAAATGCAGGGTAGGTAAAACCAAACTAGACCAAGGCAACATCATAGGTCTTGAAGGTATCTGATCTTACTTAGTCTAGTGAATATCAGAGATTAATCCACTATGATCAAATACTTTTGCTTATTTTATATCACTTTACAATAATCACATTGATGGAGCTCTGGAAAACTAATTCATTTGTGCTATTTTAAATGCCTGTCATTTCCAACAACCAGCAATGGCAGCTCAGAATTTAAAAATTAAGCTTGGTGTTTTTCTGATTAAAATACTATAGCAGAACAATAAAATAGAAAATAGATAAGCAGAATGGTGTTCATGCTTTGAAGTTTTAAAGTAACAAAAGTAAAATAAAACCTAATCCTACTCCAAGTACTTGTTAGTGAAATATGCAAAAATGAAAGACAAATATAAAAAAAATCTATTTTGTCTTTTTACAGAAAGAAAATGCTTCATGGGCAGCTAACAGGGAGAGTTGACCTCACCAAATGTAACAGAAAGGCGTTTCAGGATCCTGGGGAACGTCCTTCAGACAGAGGCCCATTCTGTATAGCAGAAAAAGAATGCTGTTGAGAAGACTGCTCTCTGAGAAGATTCTGCTATGGACACTTCCAAAGACTGGTTTTGGTTCTGGAGGGATTAGAAAGACCCATTGTAAGCAGCATAATGGGTGAAAGTATACAAACGTAGCCTAGAGGGGGAAATGAACTGTTTCCCTGGAAGATTGTGGAGAAAAAGCTTTCATTTCTGTAACTGAATGTTTGAAGAAGTGCACAGATTCTGGTTTACATTTTGATATGAATACTTTGTGTAATATTTTCTTTCTTAATAGTGGCGCTTCTCTTTATGCGGACTTCGTTTTTAACCTTGAGAAACTCAGTAATGTGTTACTATGAGCCATATGAGGAAAGGCTGAGAGAACTGGGTTTGTTCTGCCTTGAGAAAAGAAGGCTTAGGGGAGACCTTATCGCCATGTTCCGGTATTTAAAGGGTGGCTACAGAGAAGATGGAGGCTCCCTTTTTACAAGGAGTCACATGGAAAAGAGGAGGGGTAATGGGTACAAGTTACTCCTGGAGGGATTCTGACTGGACACAAGAGGAAACTTCTTCACAATGAGAACAATCAGCCATTGGAATAATCTCCCCAGGGAAGTGGTGGATTCCTCAACATTGAATACTTTTGGGATTCAGCTGCACAAGGTGTTGGGCCACCTTGTGTAGACTGTGCTTTTGCCCAAAGGTTGGAACAGATGATCCTTGAGGTTCCTTCCAGCCTGGTATTCTATGAATCTTATATTATATTCCATCTGATCCTTTTTACTTTTTTTTTGCCCTTGAGAAACTTCTTTTTTGTTGTTGAAGTTCCCCAGGAAAACCAAAAATTGTATCCATTTTTGTTGTTGCAGTTCATGGGTGAAACACAAAATGTCAGAGGAAAGCAGGGGAATTTGTGTTTTATTTCAGTCATGGCTGACCAATGCCAGTGTTTTCAGATATTTGAGACCAGCTGGAAAAATGGGTGGAATTTCAAAACCCGGCAGGCTCTTACTCCTGGTTTGCAAATGGGGATTTAGGGAAATGCCTATTCGGGTGGGTGCGTACAGACCCGAGATCCTCTTCCCAGGCTCCAGGCTGTCTGGATGGGAGCCAGCTCCATCCAGAGCTGGCAGCCCTACAGCTGGGTTTGCTCTACACTGCATTTGATGTAACACACTGTCTTCCAGCTTATGGAGGTGGCTCCCCAGCAGGGACCTGTTACCTTGCATGCAGTGCCTTCCTTGGTGGCGCAGCCACAGAGTTTCTAGACTAGAGTCGTTTTGCCTCCAAGGCTGCTTTCTATTCACAAACTGGTAAGCTATGTGCAAAATATTTGAGAGAGGCCTTCCTTAAGCAT